>NW_020837961.1:3697267-3698241 GCF_003676395.1 Aethalodelphis obliquidens | reverse complement strand
AAAAAAAAAAAAAAAAAAAAAAAATATATATATATATATATATATATGAGCCTAGATTTTGCTTTTTATAGATAATACTTCTCTGAAGCTGTGCAAGTCCAGCATTTCATGCTGCTTACCTCAATCCTTTGGGCTAGTTTACTTCAAAGCTATCAGAAAACTGCCACAGTTTTACTGTGATTGCTCTTAATGAGATCAAAGAAAAGGAAATAGTCTTTTAAACTTTCCATTTATTTAATATTTTTACTGGAGCCAGGAAAGCTGGAAGTCATAATTCTATGTTGTATCACCCAGTAAAAAAAAATTTCTCTCCGAGTTGAATGTGACACTTCATGTGGCAGAAACAATTCTGAAAATACAAATCTGACTTTATTTGCTAGACCCACATGGGGGACAGTATTTCTTCATGATTATATTATAAACTTTAGAAAATGATGGACATGGCTTCCGGTAATGGATATTCTACACAATGGTTGTCTGATCATAAACAAATCACTTGCCTTCTGTGATCCTCATTGTAAAATAAAAAGAAAAAATATCTATTTTTCAGTATGTTCTAAAAATTAAGTAGGGATAATTCTTTTTATTCCTATACTGTGTCCAGAAGATAGAGGAAGTAACTATAAAATGATAACTTGATTGTGAGGTGCACTAAAATTGTGAGCTTAATGTTCCTTCTGTGAAGAATCTGCTCATTTTCTACACAATGAGCTGCACAGTGATGTGGGGAGAACCATCCTTGCCCAGCAGACACCAGAAAAGGAGAAGTGGGCAAACATGTAATGCAATGAAAAACCAATAGGGGGCTTCCCTGGTGGCGCAGTGGTTGAGAGTCCGCCTGCCGATGCAGGGGACACGGGTTCATGCCGTGGTCCGGGAGGATCCCACATGCCGCGGAGTGGCTGGGCCCGTGAGCCATGGCCGCTGAGCCTGTGCTCCGCAGCGGGAGAGGCCACAACAGTGAGAGGCCTGCG
>NW_020837961.1:3442903-3696867 GCF_003676395.1 Aethalodelphis obliquidens | reverse complement strand
TGTGTGTGTGTGTATGTATATCAGGTTAGCTGTGAAAATTAAACCAAATAACAATGAAGTAACGATAGTAAACACTTTATTGAGTACATTTTAGACCCAATATTTCTGTATGTTATTTAATTCTTACAGAAATCACTTGAAACAGGTGACAGTATTATTTCTATTTTACACTTGAGGGAATAAAGCCTGTAGAGAATAAGAAACTTCCTAAGTTCACCATACAAGTTGGCTCTAATTTGAATGGTGTCGGACTCCAACGCCTGTGGGTTTAATCCCTCCATAGGTTTCCAGCACTATACCTGATATTAGATAAGCAGCTGGCATTTGGTAAGCACTCAATTATTTTTATCAGCTTTCCCCTCTCCCTAATTAACTTCATGTCCAGGAAAAAGGAAATAAGTCTCCTGCGATTGTTGCAACAAAATTGATCTCTCATTACTTTGAGAAAGGAACAACATAAAACATTATTTCTGTGGCAGAATAAACATTGTTTTAATCACTTGTTTGTGTGCACACACGAAGATGTATGAATTAATTGAGTGGTTCAAGCATCAACTATTTCTTCTGCATGGAGACGAACACTAGTTTCAAGTTTACTTTCCAATTTCAACTGGTCAGAGGTTGGTCACACCTGAATAGAAAGGACTCTTATCCCAGTGGTAGCCATGAACAGAACACTACAAGAGCCTCTGAGGGTCAATAAAGTATCATTGTGCAACAGTGGTGGCAATGATTATTTTTCTATCATTGATAATGTCATATATTGTACAGTGTTTCAAAGTAAACCTTATTTCCAATACTTTACATATTAATAAACTGAAATAAAGCAGAAAATAAAGAGAAATGTGAGGCATTTAAAATTCATTCACAGATAAATGTGTTTTTATTTCTTTAACATATTTCTGGAAGCCAATATAAACAAGTTTCCATGATCTTTACAAACACATGGCATCTTTTTGGAGTAATATAGTGTAACTAACTTATTTTTATATATTTAGTGGCACATAACCAAATGTAGCAAGTGAACAGATGGTATTGAAAAACAGGCAATTAGGAAATATTTGACTCTAGCCCTTCATTTAGATTTTACAGCTGTTCTGTGTTTGACCAGAGCTAGTATTTTGATGGATGTAACTTTGAAAAATAAGGAGTGGACTTTTATTGTTGGTGCTTTATTTTTGTTTTAATTTAACACCAGAAGTGGCTCCCTCAAGCAAAAAGTGTAAACTTGCTGGACTCTCTATGGATCCAAAGGAAATTACCTGTGGCATGAAGTGGGATGTAAAGCACTCTTGCTTTTTAACAAGATGTAATCCAAGAAGTCAGCTGGGATACGTATACTTTCACAATTGTTATTAAAACATAAAACAAAATATCACAGTGACCAACTATTTCTATGCAACTCTATAAAGAGACCAGAGAGAATGGACTTTCCTGAGATATTTAGGTTTCCAAATTGCTCTAGAAATACAACCATATTCCATAGTGGAATAAAAAGAAAGACTCCTATGATATCTCAGTATTTTAAAACCTCTAGTAATAATTCATCTTTAGGAAATTTTAGCTAAATATAGCTGGATATTGAGATGCTACATTTTAACTTGTAATTTTGATTGAAATAAACTTCATCCTGCCACAGACCAAGACTTTATCTGTTTTATATATGTAGTTTCATAACTGTTACAACACACTGCACTTTTGTTTATATATGGCTTGATAATGTTTCCAAAACTGGAATGTTTAGGGGATACAACATCATAATCTTTACGTTATTCAAAAATAAATGACAAAGAAATAACAGAGACTTTGAATAAAGGTCTGCTCAGTATGATTGCTCTTCAGAAACATGATTTCAACTTCACGGTTTTCTGAGGAATTTATTTATCTAGTTTCTGGCTACTAGTGTGAAGATGAAGATGAAAATAATGATAATTCTGGGAGTCAAAGGAAGTAAGCTCAACTCTTCTCACAAGAACACCAAAATCACAACTAACCACTGAACAACCATCAACAAAAAAATGCTGGGACCTACCAAAAAAAGATACCCTACATCTAAAGATAAGGAAGAAGCCACAAAAAGATAGTAGGAGGGGCACAATTGCGATAAAATCTTTGTGAATTCCAAAGGCAAAGCTCTCATTTCAAAACATAGGAATCTTTTGATTTTCATCTTAGTTGAAGATCTTCTCCCTGATCTAAAGAAGCAAATTGAAGGTAATGTAGTTGGATAGATAGATCAACCTATAATGTCATTTAAATGGCAACACAATTCCTTGAGGGATTAAAAACAACTGTACTTGTCCTACAAATCTAGTCTTTGCAAGAACAGAAATGCAGCTCTTGAAGCAGTTCAAACCCACCTACCCTTTCTTCTAATCCCCAAACCTCCCCTATTTATCTCAAAATGCTTTCAGATATTATACAAAATCTGGATTTAAGAAACAAAAGTCCTCTTGGAGGAACTTGCATTCTTTCCCTATGACTTTGAGATGTAAATATTCTATCTGGTCTTCTCTAGGATCACTTATCTAGGCCTTCTCTTTGAAATGCAAACTTCAGGGAGGAAATTCTTATCAGAAAGAAAAAAAACCGCTATTTGAAATTTAGGCAAATAACAAATCTTAAGAGTTTTCCCCATAAATATTAGTCAAAAGTTTAAGCCAGCTAAGCAGGTAAACTTAACTTATTCCATCTGCCAAAAACACAATTTGGATCCAACTGTTACTAGTGAAATTCGCATTATTGTACTTGTCTCATGGCTAAAATTTTAAAATGAAAGCTATAAGATCTCTGTTGGTCTCTTTCTGTACGTTTCAATGTACTGATGCCAAGCAGGGTCCTGTGGGTCTCCCGGGCATGGAGGCCTCTTTGTCGCCCATTTCTTGTAGGCAAGACTTTAGCCTCCATGAAGTTCCCTGAGTTCCAAAAGGCAGATTTGAACAGTTGCTAATCAAGGTAGAAGCAGCCATAAAACCACCTGAGGCAAGATTAAAGGGACCAGAGAAGCTCCTCAAGATTAGGAGACCTGAGACCCTGCACACACCCTAATCAGGAACACCACCCTTTTGAAACTTTGCAGAAGAAAGAAGAATGCAAGACTGTTACTGTCTTGATCCTTATCACATACCTCTGACCAGAAGTCCTGACTATAAAAACCTCTCCCTGTTCCCCAGGGAACAGGGCACAGTTCTTGAGGCACCAGCCTACTGTGTTCCCTCTTTGCCTGGCAAAGAAATAAAGCCACTCTTTCTTTCTCCTCCATAACTCTGTTTCTGTATTTCTGTTCAGCATTGGTGCACAGAGAGCCAAGATTTTGGCAAAGGTATCTTTATACGCATGTCACAGATGTGATATTTTTCTACGTTTGGATGGTATTGCCAAAAATTGATTTGTGAAAGGGCTCTATTTAATTTCCTTAAAGAAAAATAAGAGCTTATTAATTAAGTAGTTCTAGGGTGTCAGAAATATTGAAACTCGCCTCATTGTTTTTTCAAGGTCACGTGATCTGAAATTATCTTTGGTTAATAAAAGCTAATTTAGGTTTTTTTTTAAATCAAAACAGGCATCTCTTTAGCATTCAGCCTTAAATATAATGAAGACTTGAAACTTTTATTCTACCTAGGTTTACTAAAACTCAAATAAGCTGATGTTATGTCTGTTATGGAATTTTTCAGCAAGAAAAATAACTTAAAATGGTGGTTAGCTGTTTCATGTTTCATGAAAAGTTCATGAGTAATCTAAATATAATTGTTAAAAAGAAATTAGATAGATGTAAGATGAAAGTTTGCAAATGGACTTTTCAGCAATAATTGTGCTTTACAGTATGTCTACTTAAGAATTACTTTCCAAATCTTTTTGGTTACCTGAAATTTTAAAGTTATAGTAAAATAAGTTAAGTGACATATTCATTGAATATCTAGATCATTTCCAAGCTAAATAATATACTAAAATATTAATTACTGATTGATTTATCCACATTTGGTTTCTTTTTACAGAGGAACTAAAGATAGTTCTGTATATTAAACATGGTTTTTGCCACATTGAAAAATTTACTCTAAGAATATACTTTTAAAGATTATAAAATGTGTTTATAAATTTGTCAGTCCATAATTGCTTGCTTCTTACTTTTCACTAAAATTAAGATTTCTAAGAGTTTAGAATTCTAACATGTATAATAAAACTAGTAGAACTCGTAAGGGAAATATTTCTGTATGCAAGAAAAGTAGAATATATTTTTGGCTAAGAAAAGGAGATGCATTTTTGCAAAAGTACAGTTGTCTTAAAGTAAAGCTGGTTATTTCAGAATGAGAATGAGGAGAACAAAGAACAAACTAAATGGAAATAGAAAGTTGTGAAGGGAGAGAGAGAGAGAGATAGTAGAAAAGAAAGAGAGAAAGAGAAAAAACTCCTATGTGGCCAAGCTGGCTAAAATTGAGTTAATTTATTATAAATATTTTATAAATAAGTTTCAATATAAGCAGAGAACTTATGTAAAACTGGAAATTAATTTTCTTTCATTTGCTGAATGGATAACTCTTTTAGGACTATTCATCTGCTTTTGATTAGCAATTGTGAAAAGTTTTGCTTTACCTTTTAAGTAATCTGCCTAGAAAGCAAAGATTTTGTTTTTTTATTGTTTTTTTTTTTGCGGTACGCGTGCCTCTCACTGTTGTGGCCTCTTTTGTTGTGGAGCACAGGCTCCAGACGCGCAGGCTCAGCGGCCATGGCTCACGGGCCCAGCCGCTCCACAGCATGTGGGATCCTCCCGGACCGGGGCACGAACCCGCGTCCCCTGCATCGGCAGGTGAACTCTCAACCATTGCACCACCAGGGAAGCCCCTGATTCCCTTTTTTATATATCTCAGGTCATTGCAGAGAGGGGTAATCCAACATCTAAATGACTGTTGGATTTTCCATGATACTGGCAATCTTATAGCTTCAGTTTCCCTGGAAAAACTCAGTCTCCTCTCTATCATGTCAACCTCTAACTCTGGAGGTCTATTTTCCTGTTTCTGGTTAACAATCCCAAACCAAGGGAATATTGTATCCAAGTTCTGCACAACAGGACACAAGGCAAGTGTAATCAAAATAAAACCAGCCATGTGGCCTACAGACCCTTACATTTCACTGGCTTCTATGACTGTTTTAAGAACCACAGACTCAAAGAGAAATTACTGGGAGGCATCACTGATTCAAATTTTCTTCCTTTGGCAGGTCCCTACTCCTCTGGCTGTGAGTAATTGCAAATGAGGTGATGGTCAAGAATCTCTTAACTCTTGACAATATTACAGAATCTGTTGCTAAAGTAATAGCTCCCCAACAAAGTTCCACAGACTCTCTGGCCAAAATTGTTCTTGACAATAGGATAGCCCTTGGTTATCTCTTGACTGAACAAGGAGGTGTCTGTGCTGTAGTCAACATCACTGGTTGTACTTGAAGTAATATTTTGGGGGAAGTCAAGGTCCAAATACATAACACCTAAGAACAAAGCTCATTGGCTACAACAAATCCAATCTGATTCACCTTGTAATTTTGATTTATTGAGCTGGTTCCCTACAGGATTGGGATCATGGTTTAGATCTATACTACAGTTTGGTCTCTTTATCTTGTTTGTAGTTTTATTTTGTGTTGTGATCTTTAAAGTATACAGTTTCTGTTTACCCAGTCTTTGTAACAATACGAAGCCTGGTAGACGGATGCTTTGCCCTGTGTTGTGAAATGATATCTAAAACCTGTATCTTCGACAAAGTCTTCCTGCTTTGACCCTCCACTTAGACCCAATATAAGAAGTTGCTCAAATGTGGCCTTTTGGTTGCTACTAAATACAAAATCTTCTCTCACCCTGAAGAAAGATGTCCAATCATGGCGTCGTGTAGAAAAAGAAACAAAAAAAGTTGATCAGTCAAAAAGTGAAGTCTATGCAGAAGAAATGCTTAGCAATATGTTGGGTGATCAAACACCCTAATAGGTACTTGCTCAAAAAGGGGAAACGTGAAACCAAACTAAAATGAGGTGACATATATCAGGGACAAAATATAGGTGGTCAACACAAGCTCATAAAGGAAACAACCTAATCTCACAGGAACTTCTCAGAAATCAGCAAAGGACACCAGCCAATCCACAACGGCCAAGTCTGTTCACGCCATCTCTAGACTTCTTTGTTTCTGTTTCAGCTACCTTGATTCAAATTGGTTTCTGAAATTTCTTGTTCAAAAGAAGTCAATAAAATCCAGTTGTCATTTCCCTTGTTGGTGGGGCAGGACACATGAAGGTGGTCCTCCTCAGCTTCGAGGGACATGTACTCTATCTAACAATGTTTCTGATAGAATAAAAGGGAAAGAAAGAAAGAAAGAAAGAGAAAGAAAGAAAGAAAGAAAGAAAAGGAAGGAAGGAAGGAAGGAAGGAAGGAAGGAAGGAAGGAAGAAAGAAGAAAGGAAGGAAGGGAAAAGGAGGAAAACAGTGCTTAAACAAAATGGTTGATCAGGAATGCTTTCTGTGAAAACTCTTGATGAAAAGGGGAAAATGTAATAGGATTTCAATCCAGAATGGAACTGGAGGATATGAAATGGAGAATTTCATGCCTGTGCCCCCAGAGGAATGGAACTTAAGAGACTGATTTCCATTAAATGCCTGGTTTACAGAAGCCCAAGCATTATCACCTGACCCATGAAGACCACCAAGAATCTCTCTCCATCTTCAAGCCAGTGAATTTAGTGCCTTGACATCTGGCTGGACTCCCCACTCTTTGCAGTCCCTGCCTGTAAATACAGCCCAACCCAAACCTTAAATGGACTTGCCTGTAGTTCACTACAGCACGTGTTTCCCAAATTACAATCCCTCTGCTATCCCCAAATGACCTCAATTTCAGGTAATTGGAGCTTGTCTCAGTTTACTGTTTTATTTAGGTTACTATCTTGTTACCATTAGCTTGAAACACATTTTATTGAAAATATTTGCAGTATGTTTGAAAATCAAGGAGTAAAAAAAATTCAAATAAAATATTTTAACTGACTTGTAGAAATTTCAGCCATGCGTACTAAGTATCTCAATCATTCTCCCTTTAGGCAGATGACATAAATGCATCGGGTAAAGATAAAGTTTCAGTGGCAAAATAACAAGGATTTTTGCCAATAGATGAATAAAAGAATAAGAAGTTTATTAAAACTAAATACAGTCAAAGTAGAATTTAAAAACTAAAAATGGCTATTATGCAGTAGCCAGATGATGGAAGATAAAAAAAGGAGGTTTTTGTTTTTAAATTTATGGAACATCACCCCAGTAATATTTACCATTGGACAAAGCTATTGCCTACCCTTTTAAGCTTTAGTGATTTCAGATCGCTAATGTGAAGTTCAAGTGGCTCTCTAATTGTCTAACCTAGTTAGGAAAAGGTTTACACTGTAGGTCTATATTTGTCAAAATAATTTTTAGCTCATATGCTGTATTCCATCATTTTGTTCTCTTTAGGTAATTAAACGCAATTTTAGATGGCGTTGGAGTTAAATTATGTTAGTAATTGTAGTATAATGATAAAACCCCAGGCTATTGATCCAAGAGTATTTGTAGTTTCTCTTATTCAGTGTACTGTTTGAAACATGATTTATTACTGCCTTAGGCCAGCATCGGTAAAATGAAAGATCTGAACTTACGATATCCATTACGATTCTTTGGGGACCAGAATAACTGTCTTCAATCTTTGTCCTAAGATCATAGTTGAACCCTAGTAAAGAAAATGGATTCTCTTTTCATGCTAATTCAAATATGAGTGTTTTTTTCCAATAAATAATTAGAGGTGAAGAAAAGAAGAACAAAGAAATAAGAGAAAATGTTAATGAAGAAAAGGAGGAAAATGAAAACAAGGAAGAGAAAGGAGAAATGAGTGGAGAAGGAAGTTAAGAAAGAGAAAGAGAAGCACAAATAGATGAAGCAGATGAAGTGGACATAGAAACATCTAAACAAGGAGCGGGAGCCTGAGAAGGGGGAGAGGGAGGAGAAGAGAGGGAAGGGGACAGAGGTGGAGGAGGAAACAAAGGAGAAGGAGAAAGCTACCCTTTCTGTGTCTTATGTGGAGAGAAGACTCAATTTAAAAGCATTTTGGGATTTCTTAAGGTTAGCCAAGCCAATTCATTTTCAGCTGGTGATCCAAGTTTTATTCAGGTTCCACATCAGGTGCAGTAACATGAGACTTGAAATTTGAGCTGAGATAATGGAATACTGGGCGTGCATTTTATCAGTGTGTGTTAGAACAAATGTGGAATGGTTCTGGAGACATACCGTGTCTCCCAGTCTTGCTGATTTAGAAGTCGCTTCATGATAGTAGAAAATGATGATGTGGCACCCTGAAGCTATAGTGGCAGCTTCCGATTTTGCACCTGAGCTTTCCTGACTGGAGCACAGTGATGCCCTCTGGAACCAGAAATTAGCTTATTTAGCAGCTCAGACTGGGGCAGCCCTGTGTCTCTGTGTGTGTAATAAGGGACATCTGATTTGACAAACAGCCTCCTGATGAGGGCAGGAGAAGCAGCTCCTTCGGCAGCCTGGTTCTGCAGTATAGACTTGGGAATGGATTCTGGAATCTCACCCTACAGAGTTTTGTTTTTTTTGTTGTTTTTTTTTTTTGCGGTACGCGGGCCTCTCACTGTTGTGGCCTCTCCCATTGCGGAGCACAGGCTCCGGACGCACAGGCTCAGCGGCCATGGTTCACGGGCCCAGCCGCTCCGCGGCATGTGGGATCTTCCCGGACCGGGGCACGAACCCGTGTTCCTTGCCTCGGCAGGTGGACTCTCAACCACTGTGCCACCAGGGAAGCCCCCCTACAGAGTTTTATTCAGCCATCTCAATAATTCTGTAAGCCTTCTGACATGCTCTAATAAATACTTCAATTCTAATTGTCTAGGGTAGAGTCTGTTCTCTTGCATCAGAATATTGACCAATATGAAGCCCCAAAGAAAATATACAGAATACATAAAAGATAATTTTTAAAGGCTATTTTTAAAGTAGATGAAGTGATTAGGTTGAATAATAATCGACCCTGATTGTACGTCTCCCTTTGTGCTTTCTCTCTTTTTCACTCCCAATTACTTCCTGCTTTCTTCTCTCTGTCCCTTGTTTGTTGCCTCAACATCAGAGGAAAGTTAAGAGTACATTTGGCTACAATGTCTGCCAAGAAATCGTTTCTTGAAATTGTTGTGCTGTGGTTTGATATAATTTCAAATCCACTTGTTTATGACTTAAGTGAAGTTGTTTTAACCAACCTGTTTATGACAAAGACAAAAAAAAAGTTGTTTTTAGAAGTAGAGTTGTCTTGATATAAGAATGAAGAAAGTTGTATCAGGATGTCATCATCTCATCGGTCGCCCTTGATAAGCAATTAGTAGCTCAGATGCTGAGACGCTTTGCAAGGGGCTGATCAATAAAAAACAAGTAAAGAAACAACATGGTGAGGGGACATTTAGACTATAAATACTATACTGGGAGTTTGTGAGGAATATTCGAGAGTGTCTGTCAGGGCAGCTGAGTAAAATGTTGTTAAATGCCAAAATTCTGGGCTAGAATCAGGAGTCGTTATTCAACTTCTCTTTATATCAGTTTTCTCCTCTGTAAAGTGGGTATATATTAACTGAATAACTTTGCTGTACAGCAGAAATTAACATAGCATTGTAAATCAACTATACTTCAATAAAATAAATTTAAAAAATAAGACTTGAGGACACTGGGAGGGGGAAGGGTAAGCTGGGACGAAGTGAGAGACTGGCATGGACATATATACGCTACCAAATGTAAAACAGATAGCTAGTGGGAAGCAGCCACATAGCACAGGGAGATCAGCTTGGTGTTTTGTGACCACCTAGAGGGGTGGAATAGGGAGGGTGGGAAGGAGATGAAAGAGGGAGGGGATATGGGGATATGTGTATATGTATAGCTGATTTACTTTGTTATAAAGCAGAAACTCACACACCACTGTAAAGCAATTATACTCCAATAAAGATGTTAAAAAATAAAAAGCTTTGCAAAAAGAAACTGTCATGTTCAGAAGTATTAATTAACAACTTAGATCACGCTGTGTAGCTGAGAGTGTCTTTATGATGTTTTAATGGAAAGTCTTATCTTCTAGAGTTAATGGTCAGACCCTGCTGAATAGCAGCTTCAGGATCTAATTATAAATGATGAAGAGTAATCTAAAGTCATGTGGATACAGTATATCAATGTTGGACCCCTGTTAGAGTCGGAAAGGGACCTTTAGTCTGAGAATAATAGCCTCTGAGTGCACATATCTGGGAAATATGAATATCCAAACCCTCTCAAAACTTCCTGTCTAAGAGTAACATTTTTTGTCTTTTTCCAGAAAATTTTTTTTTTAAAAAAAAACAGGTTTCCTTGTCTGCAGACTGCATAGTGTTTCCACCTTAAGTAGACATATTGCATGATAAAGCTTGTTCCTCTCAAGATCTTCCAAACCAACACACTTCTTTGTGCAGATAACCACCATGAGGATACAGCATCACCCAAACTGGGAGTACTGTCTCTGCTCCAGAAAAAGAAAAAGAAAGTATCTTAATTCTCCTGCCATAAATGAGAAAAATAAAGCTTATTAAATATGTGCTGGAAGGAACCTGTATAACATGTTTGGAGAGATGTATGTTTAAAGGAAGTTGAACAAGAGTAGGAGATACATAAGGGTAGATAAGGGAGAATACATTGAGAAGTGGACTTGATCCTGGCTAAAAATTCAGTGTTCTGGAAAGGAAAGACAGAATTTGCCTAATAAACTGCTGTGATATCACCTTGAACTCTGAATGGAATGATGCCCTATGGTAAATAAGATTGAGACATCAGTGTATCTTCAGTGTTGTGTAGACTGAAAAAAATGCACAAGGTGAGAGCTGTGAGTTAAGTTTTATTTGGGGCAAAATGAGGACTAGAGCCCAGGAGACAGCTTCTCAGAGAGCTCCGAGGAACTGCTCCAAAGGGGTGGGGGTGAGGTCCGTACACATGTGATTTTGGTGAAGGGGGGACGTGCAGCCAAGCACACATTTTGGCACAAGGTTGCTGCTAGTCATAAGAAGCAGATGTTTCCATGAATAATTTTAGTGTTTTTCTAGATTTGAAGAGATGCAAGACGTTGGGTTCATAAAATCGTGTCTTGAAAATATCTAACTGAAGGCCTGTTCTGCCAGTTTCTCCCAGAGCACAGAGGGCCCCCTTCCTGACCTCCACCCTGAACTCCTTTCAGGGTGTACTGAAGGTCAGCAGATGCAGTGGCTACTGACCTAATCCTTGTAGAGGCAGATGGCAAGTGACAACTTTTAGTTGGCAGTAACCTTATAGGAAGGTCTCTAAAGTCTCGGGGAATAGGTGATGTTAGATTGGATTTACAGTGTAAGATCTGAGAAATTTCTACTTTTTATATTCCTTGGGAAGGTCCAGAGATCACTCCCTTCAATGAAGGGATAAGGGGTGACCTGGTGAGAAGGCGCCAGAATCTTCTGAAGTTTGGTACTGGCTGGCTGCATCTAGCTAGATGTAATAATGGAAGATGTTTCCATGGAACAGAGCTTCCTAATGAAAGAAGCTCTTTTGCCCCTTTCCTGTTGGCCCATTTCTTTTCCCCTCTAAACTTGAAAGAACCTAATTATAGGAATGAGATCACTAGGCAATTTAACTCCTGACTTATGCTCTCCTGAATGTACACCATGCCTTGCCTAACCTGTTGATCCTTTTTCCTAGATTAAAATAAGTAAGAATGAAGAATTAAGTAAAGAATGACTAAATAGAGTGACAGATATAGAAAATAAACTTATGGCTACTGGGGGGTAAGGGGGGAGGAGGGATAAATTGGGATATTGGGATTGACATATACACACTACTATATATAAAATAGATAACTAATAAGGACCCACTGTACAGCACAGGGAACTCTACTCAGTACTCTGTAATGACCTATATGGGAACAGAATCTAAAAAAGAGTGGATATATGTATATGTATAACTGATTCACTTTGCTGTACAGCAGAAACTAACACAACATTGCTAATCAATTATACCTCAATAAAAATTTTAAAAAAGTAAATAAATGAAAACAAGAAGACATAGAACAATGTAGGTACTGTGTAGGTTGTAGGGGTCTCATTTGATGTTGACAAGTGACTGTAGCATCAAGATCAGACTCACTTCAAAAGCGAGACCAGGAGAATCAGAGGCCCTCTTGTGAATGCTGAACCGGTGCTCAAAGCTGTCTCGTGAATGATTGTCTAAGGGAGCTCAGAATTGGGTATTAAATCAGGGGAATGCAAAACTCCCCACCATTTCCCTTTCTTACATGAAGAACTAATTCATTCATGGAGTTTTTTGCTTGCTCGTAGGTCATGTTTTTGTTTAAATTTATTAAATAATTTGTTTTAAAAAAAAAAAAGAATGAGTAGATCTGTACCCCAATAGACCCCTTAGCAATTCTGCAGGCTGATCGTGTGGGCAAGATAACATCTGAAGAGTCAGCCAGTCTGCACACAATGGAGAATGATGCAGAGCTCAACCTCCTGCTGATGATTCACTGACATTCTTCCCCCTTTTTTTCCCTTAAAAACTGTCATGACTGAGCAGAATCTTCAGAGTTGATCTTAGGACACAAGTCCAACTTCTCCTCAGATTGCCATCTTTTCTGATTAAAGAGCCTTTCCCTTCTGCTAAAATTTGTCTCTCCGATTTATGGCTTTTGAGCAGTGAGCAGCTGAATCTGAATTCAATAACACTAATTTCAACATGGATGATAGAATTCTGGAATGGCAGTGCCAGGTTAAGACACTTTTTACCTTCGTATGTAAAATGTTTCTATTTCCTAATGTGCAGCAAAGCTGGAAGGCTCACAGTGTGCCTGGACTCTCAGAGTATTCGCCTAATATGGGGCCCGTGGGATCTGGGGAATTACATGGGTGACAAAAGGCAAGGTTTTTGGTGCTTATGCAAGGTGAGGATTTGGAGATGAATAGGGGATAACTCCCCTCCATTCCCATGTAAAGCGAGACCTTGGAGAAATACAGGCTCAGAGAAAGCACAGTGAGAGAAAAACGTCTTCATTTCTAGCAAATGGAAACATGTACATACACAAACGTGTCTGTTTTGCCTGAGTTTGGATGGATCTTTTTTTTCTTACGTAAGAATTTGTAAATACAGGCCTGTGCTTATAATGATGTGGGGTTTGAGATTATCTATTAGTAAAGCCTATCAAAACCAAAGCAGGATCATCAATGTACAATGATTCCAGTGGGAGCTATTCCGAGTGCTCAGCAGAGGCAAACACCAGTTTCCACAAAGTGAAAACCCCTCAACCCAGCCTCACAGGACCCACCAACTCAGCCAGTCATCAATTCACATGTAAAACATAAAAACTCACAAAATGAGCCAAGTATGAGACAAGAGAAACAACAGACGGAATTAAAGACAATCTTCCTTAGGACCAGAGGTGCCCAAAATCCTAAAGACAGATATACCAACGTAACATGTTACATTAACAGATTAAAGGACAAAAGTAAAACTATCTCAATGAGTAAAAACAAAAGTAGCCTCATAATGCCCCCTCTCATTCATAAGAATTTTTCTGTGTGCTTCACCAATACTTCACAGCCAGCACCAATTTTAAGGCTGAAATATTAGAACCATTTCCTTAAATGAAACTAGACAAGTTCTTGATAGTTAATGATCAAAGTTATTTTCAAAAATGGTTGAAAGTTATTCAGTCAGTAGTAAAGGAAAACAATAAAATGATACTGATAATACTGATAATAAAATGTTAAATGATAATAAATGATATAAATGATAATAAAATGTTAAAATACTATTATTCACCCATATAAACATATTTTCTAATTATTATGTCTTTCAATGGCATAAAATCCAGGTTTCATAATTTCTTACCTACAGCAAATATTTTGAAAAGCTTGGGATTTTATGTAATTTCTACAACCAACTTTATTTATTGTTTCACCTTCAGCCTAAGTAATTGTCAATAATTAAGATCTTGTTATATACTTCTGTGATTTACATAATCGACTCCAGTACCATTCCGCAGGCGTGGTTGTGATATCTATATTAGTGCATAACTCTCTGGTTTTGGTAGCTCCAAATAATATTTGCACAGGATAATATAAAATAGTCCATTATCACAGCCTTTTGTAGTTTGATTTAGCTTTTCTGGTCAATGCATATTACATTATTTTAATCATTGTTTCTACTGGGAAATCTATAAATAAGTTACTTGATCTGTAACAATTTAGGTTACTTCCATTTTATTTTAATCATTTGTATATTATATCCTTAATATAGAATCACATACACATTTCAGACAGAACCTATTTATTCTCTCCTTTCCAGTGTAACAGTAATAATATATTTTTCTTTGTCATTACAAATAAAATTTGAAATTCTAATACATGGGTCTCTAGGTTCAGTGAAGCTATGTTTAAAGACGCAGAAACAGAAAAATATGTAAATCTCTGATTCGGAAATGGATTTGATCCAAACGCTTATTTTTAAGTTTGCCGATTCATGCTCAGAAACAATTTTCTCTTTGAGCCAGTGCTTGAAATGAAGCTAGCCCATAAAATCCATATACTGTGTAATGGTGCCTGCATACTACACCTCTTTCGTGGACTTACAGAAAAATACAAAAAACAACTAGTTTAATAAGACAGAAATGTTTACATTAATTAGTAAACATTTTGAATTTTACTCTGAATATTGTTTTCGTGAAAGACAGCAGCTTCAGAAGAGATATTTAGATGGAAGTTAATTGAAAATTGTCATGAAAATGCTTAGATCATTCATAACTTTTAGAGATTGATGATTCTGATTGTCATGCCTAATTTTATTTAATAGTTTTCATTTAGTTGAAAAATGTTTCGGTGTTTAGGATGTATTTATGATTTAGATGTTTTCTGGGTTACTTGCCAAGTAAAGTTATAATTAAAACAATGTGTTTTCCTTAAGCAACTGGGGAAATAAGAAAAGTTTGGATGATGAATAAAAAGAATAAATAAAATTATTGTACACATAAGAAAAAGAAATAAAGTGAAGTTAAATTAGCTAACTCAGGTATATAAAAGTAGAGGAGAAACGTTTTTCCCCATTATTTATAACTTTCCTTTCATTCTGCTTTATGTATGGGCAATAACAATTTTTAAAAAATGGGATATTGAAAAAATAAGTTATCAGCCTCCCTCCCCTGCTTCAGGTCCCCTCTCCAGAGATAACCATTTTTCAACTTTTCCATTTTTAGTTATTTGATGATTAATTACAGAACTTTGAATCAGATACCTTCTTTTATCTTATTTTTCTTAATTTAAAAATCCTTTAGAGATAATGCATTAATGTATCACTTGGAGAGCAGGGTGAGGGCTGGCCACCGCCTGCCTGGAAGAAACTGCCCGCTCACTGCCTGCAAAGCACGGGCCACGGTGTCCACCTGGCAGAACCGAAGCAACATCACCTCTTCCCTGCTGGCGAGCATGCCTTGTCGAGGCTGCGGGCCAGCTTCCCACGGCAGCCCCTGCTGGAGGGATGTCCAGCAACAGGGCTGAGCCTGCGGTCAGAGCTCCGAGCGGGACCTGGCGCCCCTTCCCGCGTACAGAGGATGCTTGAGGATGGCCGTGGGACGAGTGTGCCCTGGCACACCCAGAAGGTGCTGGACAAACGCAAGTTCTCCTGTTGCGCCAGGGTGGCCACGTGGCCCCTCCCCCTTTGCGTTCTGCCTTGACGCCTGAAAGACTCCCTGTGACCTGGGGGCGCCGACCTGGAAGGAAGGAGACTGCTTTGGACTTCCAGACGGCAGAGGGTGCCGGGGAGCAAGACCAGGGCGGAGGTGGGTGCCGCCTAGGATGTTAAGGGGCACCCATTCTGCAGCCCATGGGACTCCCTAGGCCAAAGAGCCAGCTGCCTCGGAAAGGCGACTTTCCCCAGGAAGCAAAGCATCTCCTGGCCTTTGACAGCACCCACCTCCAGCCACATGCCCCCTTGCAGCCCTGGAAAGGCCAGAGCTGTGACCTGCACCCGGGAAAGACCAAAGGGAACTGGGCACCAGAACGTGTGGGTGACTTTGGTGTGGGGGGTGTGACCTTCGGGTATGAAGGGAAGATATGGCCTGTCAGGCTCACGGGGGCAGCCGCCTGGCCCCCTCAGCCATGGTGGTAGCCTTGCCCCTAAGGCACTGGCCAGAGACAGCCTGCAGGTTGAAATGAAGGAGGTAGCCCCACCCTTTCAAATGGAGGAGGCTTAGCCTTTAGCCCTGTTAAACTCCGAGTGGCCTTGGGGTCCTTCTTCTCTTTTCTTTAAGAATAAGGCAAATTTGTTGCCGACTGGTTCTACCGTGCAATCCTACAGAATCCCCGAAGTCCACCAGCGTTTCTCCACTTGTCTGGTCTCTGTGTCCTTTAGTCCAAGTGTAGTGTTTCCATGCGTATTACCCTGTAATCTCTTTATTTAGTTCTAGTCCTTAGGCTTTCTCTCCAGAATGGTTAGGAGACATTTGGTTCGTCCAAACTACCCATAAGACATTTGGTCCACACCAAAATGTCCTTGATACTTGGTCCTGACAAAAACCGCTTGGCATGGACCAAATAGGTCCATGGACATTTTGGAAAGGACCAAAAGTCTTACAAGGCTCCAGAGCACACTCACATTGTTTACGGTATGAATAGGCTGAGAATTTTGTGAATCTTCCAGTTCTAGTTCCTTCTGACTTAACATTTTCTCCAATTCATCTCTTTCCTCTCACATTTTACTAAAAGCAGTGAGGAGAAGGCAGGCCACGTTCTAGCACTTAGCTGAGAAATCTCAGCTAAATATCCAGCTTCACTGTGTAAGTTCTGCCTCAAAACACAAAAACTCAGTTCAGCCAGGTTCCCGGCCAACTTGTATCAAGAATGGCCCTTTTCTCCCGTTTCCAATAACCTGTTCCTCGTTTCTGTCCCAGAACTCATCATGTACTTCTACCAACATTCAGAATTATCTGTGTGCCATCAAAGAAGACAGAGGATTTATCTACAGCTCTCCTCTTTTCTTTCTGATACTCCCCAGACTCACCGTTAATGTTCATATTTCTACCAACAGTCCCTTCACAGCAATCCAGGCATTTTCTCACATGTACCTCAAAACTCTTCTAGCATCTCTCCATCACCCACTTCCAAAGCTGCTTCCATATTTTTAGGTATTTGTTACGGCAGAACCCCACTGCTCTGTATCAAAGTCTGTCTTCCTCTGCTCAGGCTGCTCTGCTCACAGACTGGGTGACTTAAACACAGACATTTATTTCATTCTGGAGGCTGGAAGTCTGAGGTTAAGGTGCCAGCAGGGCTCCTTTTTCTTCAGACCTCTCTATTTGGCTTGTAGATGACTCTCACTGTGTCCTCATATGGTCTTCCTTCTGTCAAAAATTATTCTTTTGTTGAGGTATAGTTGATGAATAATATTATATTAGCCTTAGGTGTATAACATAGTGAGGGGGGGAAGCTGGGGCAAAGTGAGAGTAGCATCGACATATATACACTACCGAATGTAAAATAGCTAGCTAGTGGGAAGCAGCCGCATAGCACAGGGAGATCAGCTTGGTGCTTTGTGACCACCTAGAGGGGTGGGATATGGAGGGAGGGAGGGAGATGCAAGAGGGAGAGCATATGGGGATATATGTATACGTATAGCTGATTCACTTTGTTGTACAATAGAAACTAACACAGTATTGTGAAGCAGTTATACTCCAATGAAGATCTATTAAAAAAAAAAATCTATCCCAGATTTCGGAAATTCAACATAAGTCCCCTTTTGCACCATTTTGCCCTAAAAGAAAGAATTTTAGAGGAATGCAAAAAAAAAATCCTGCCGTATGCGACAACATGGATAAGCCAGACACAGACAAATGCAATACAGCTCCACTTTTAGGAGGTATCCAAAGCAGTCAAACACATAGACACACAGAGTGCAATGGTGCTCACCTGACACCTGGGGAGTTACTGTTCAACATGTATGAAGTTTCGGTTATAAGGTGAGTGAATTTTATTTTATTTTTTAATTTATTTTATTTTTTTAAGTGAATATGAATTTTTAAACATTCAAGAAAGTGTTTAATAACTTATGTTTTTTTTACATCTTTATTGGAGTATAATTGCTTTACAATGGTGTGTTAGTTTCTGCTTTATAACAAAGTGAATCAGTTATACATATACATATGTTCCCATATCTCCTCCCTCTTGCGTCTCCCTCCCTCCCACCCTCCCTATCCCACCCCTCTAGGTGGTCACAAAGCACCGAGCTGATCTCGCTGTGCTATGCGGCTGCTTTCCACTAGCTATCTATTTTACGTTTGGTAGTGTATATATATCCATGCCACTCTCTCACTTTGACACAGCTTACCCTTCCCCCTCCCCATATCCTCAAGTCCATACTCTAGTAGGTCTGTGTCTTTATTCCCACCTTACTCCTAGGTTCTTCATGACATTTTTTTCCTTATATTCCATATATATATATATATATATCTTAGCATACGGTATTTGTCTTTCTCTTTCTGACTTACTTCACTCTGTATGACAGACTCTAGGTCCATCCACCTCACTACAAATAACTCAATTTCGTTTCCTTTTATGGCTGAGTAATATTTCATTGTATATATGTGCCACATCTTCTTTATCCATTCATCTGATGATGGACACTTAGGTTGTTTCCATCTCCTGGCTATTGTAAATAGAGCTGCAATGAACATTTTGGTACATGACTCTTTTTGAATTATGGTTTTCTCAGAGTATATGCCCAGTAGTGGGATTCCTGGGTCATATGGTAGTTCTATTTGTAGTTGTTTAAGGAAACTCTATACTGTTCTCCATAGTGGCTGTACCAATTCACATTCCCACCAGCAGTGCAAGAGTGTTCCCTTTTCTCCACACCCTCCCCAGCATTTATTGTTTCTAGATATTTTGATGATGGCCATTCTGACTGGTGTGAGATGATATGTCATTGTAGTTTTGATTTGCATTTCTCTAATGATTAATGATGTTGAGCATTCTTTCATGTGTTTGTTGGCAATCTGTATATCTTCTTTGGAGAAATGTCTATTTAGGTCTTCTGCCCATTTTTGGATTGGGTTGTTTGTGTTTTTGAGCTGCATGGGCTGCTTATAAATTTTGGAGATTAATTCTTTGTCAGTTGCTTCATTTGCAAATATTTTCTCCCATTCTGAGGGTTGTCTCTTGGTCTTGTTTATGGTTTCCTTTGCTGTGCAAAAGCTTTGAAGTTTCATTAGGTCCCATTTGTTTATTTTTGTTTTTACTTCCATTTCTCTAGGAGGTGGGTCAAAAAGGATCTTGCTGTGATTTATGTCATAGAGTGTTCTGCCTATGTTTTCCACTAGGAGTTTTATACCGTCTGGCCTAACATTTTTGATATTGAGCTGCATGAATTGCTTGTATGTTTTGGAGATTATCCTTTGTCAGTTGTTTCATTTGCAAATATTTTCTCCATTCTGAGGGTTCCCTTTTCGTCTTGTTTATGGTTTCCTTTGCTGTGCAAAAGCTATTAAGTTTCATTAGGTCCCATTTATTTATTTTTGCTTTTATTTCCATTTCTCTATGAGGTGGGTCAAAAAGGATCTTGCTGTGATTTATGTCACAGAGTGTTCTGCCTGTTTTCCTCTAAGAGTTTGATAGTTTCTGGCCTTACATTTAGGTCTTTAATCCATTTTGAGCTTATTTTTGTGTATGGTGTTAGGGAGTGTTCTAATCTCATACTTTTACATGTACCTGTCCAGTTTTCCCAGCACCACTTATTGAAGAGGCTGTCCTTTCTCCACTGTACATTCTTGCCTCCTTTATCAAAGATAAGGTGACCATATGTGTGTGGGTTTATCTTTGGGCTTTCTATACTGTTCCATTGATCTATCTTTCTGTTTTTGTGCCAGTACCATACTGTCTTGATTACTGTAGCTTTGTAGTATAGTCCAAAGTCAGGGAGCCTGATTCCTCCAGCTCTGTTTTTTGTTCTCAAGATTGCTTTGGCTATTTGGGGTGTTTTGTGTTTCTATACAAATTGTGAAATTTTTTGTTCTAGTTCTGTGAAAAATGCCAGTGGTAGTTTGATAGGGATTGCATGGAATTTGTAGATTGCTTTGGGTAGTAGAGTCATTTTTACAATGTGATTCTTCCAATCCAAGAACATGGTATATCTCTCCATCTATTTGTATCATCTTTAATTTCTTTCATCAGTGTCTTATAATTTTCTGCATACAGGTCTTTTGTCTCCTTAGGTAGGTTTATTCCTAGATATTTTATTCTTTTTGTTGCAATGGTAAATGGGAGTGTTTTCTTGATTTCACTTTCAGATTCTTTATCATTATTGTATAGGAATGCAAGAGATTTTTGTGCATTAATTGTGTATCCTGCTACTTTACCATATTCATTGATTAGCTCTAGTAGTTTTCTGGTAGCATCTTTAGGATTCTGTATGTATAGTATCATGTCAGTTGCAAACAGTGACAGCTTTACTTCTTCTTTTCCAATTTGGATTCCTTTTATTTCATTTCCTTCTCTGATTGCTGTGGCTAAAACTTCCAAAACTATGTTGAATAAGAGTGGTGAGAGTGGGCAACCTTATCTTGCTCCTGATCTTAGTGCAAATGCTTTCAGTTTTCCACCATTGAGGATGATATTGGCTGTGGGTTTGTCATATATGGCCTTTATTATGTTGAGGAAAGTTCCCTCTATGCCTACTTTCTTCAGGGTTTTTATCATTAATGGGTGTTGAATTTTGTCGAAAGATTCCTCTGCACCTATTGAGATGATCATATGGTTTTTCTCCTTCAATTTGTTAATATGGTGTATCACGCTGATTGATTTGCATATATTGAAGAATCCTTGCATTCCTGGAATGAACCCCACTTAATCATGGTGTATGATCCTTTTAATGTGCTGTTGGATTCTGTTTGCTAGTATTTTGTTGAGGATTTTTGCATCTATGTTCATCAGTGATATTGGCCTGTAGTTTTCTTTCTTTGTGACATCCTTGTCTGGTTTTGGTATCAGGGTGATGGT
The DNA here is from genome assembly GCF_003676395.1 of Aethalodelphis obliquidens. Taxonomy (NCBI): domain Eukaryota; kingdom Metazoa; phylum Chordata; class Mammalia; order Artiodactyla; family Delphinidae; genus Aethalodelphis; species Aethalodelphis obliquidens. Next base: position 3,675,805 of record NW_020837961.1, on the reverse strand, counting down.
GGCCTCGTAGAAGGAGTTTGGGAGTGTTCCTCCCTCTGCTATATTTTGGAAGAGTTTGAGAAGGATAGGTGTTAGCTCTTCTCTAAATGTTTGATAGAATTCGCCTGTGAAGCCATCTGGTCCTTGGCTTTTGCTTGTTGGAAGCTTTTTAATCACAGTTTCAATTTCAGTGCTTGTGATTGGTCTGTTCATATTTTCTATTTCTTCCTGATTCAGTCGTGGCAGGTTGTGCATTTCTAAGAATTTGTCCATTTCTTCCATGTTGTCCATTTTATTGGCATAGAGTTGCTTGTAGTAATCTCTCATGATCTTTTGTATTTCTGCAGTGTCAGTTGTTACTTCTCCTTTTTCATTTCTAATTCTATTGATTTGAGTCTTCTCCCTTTTTTTCTTGATGAGTCTGGCTAATGGTTTATCAATTTTGTTTATCTTCTCAGAGAACCAGCTTTTAGTTTTATTGATCTTTGCTATCATTTCCTTCATTTCTTTTTCATTTATTTCTGATCTGATCTTTATGATTTCTTTCCTTCTGCTAAGTTTGGACCTGGTTTGCTACGTTTGGACGTGGACCTGGGTGCTGGTTGTGTAGGCTTCCTGGTGGAAGGGACTAGTGCCTGTGTTCTGGAGGATGAGGCTGGATCTTGTCTTTCTGGTGGGCAGGTCCACATCTGGTTGTGTGTTTTGGGGTGTCTGTGGACTTATTATGATATTAGGCAGCCTCTCTGCTAATCAGTGGGGTTGTGTTCCTGTCTTGCTAGTTGTTTGGTATAGGGTGTCCGGCACTGTAGCTTGCTGGTCGTTGAGTGAAGCTGGGTGCTGGTGTTGAGATGGAGATCTCTGGGAGATTTTCGCCATTTGATATTATGTGGAGCTGGGAGGTCTCTTATGGACCAGTGTCCTGAAGTTGGCTCTCCCACCTCAGAGGCACAGCACTGACTCCTGGCTGCTGCGCCAAGAGCCTTTTATCCACACGGCTCAGAATAAAAGGGAGAAAAAGTAGAAAGAAAGAAAGAAAGAGAGAAAGAAAGAAAGAGAGAGAGAGAGAGAGAAAGAAAGAAAGAAAGAGAAAGAAAGGATAAAATAAAGTAAGATAAAATAAAATAAAGTTATTAGAATAAAAAAAATTATTAAGAAAAAGCTTTTTTAAAAAGAAAAAAGGACAGATAAAACCCTAGGACAAATGGTGAACACAAAGCTATACAGACAAAATCTCACACAGAAGCATACACATACACACTTACAAAAGGAGGAAAAGGGGAAAAAATAGTAAATCTTGCTCTCAAAGTCCACCTGCTTAATTTGGGATGATTCGTTGCCTATTCAGGTATTCCACAGATGCAGGTACATCAAGTTGATTGTGGAGCTTTAATCCGCTGCTCCTGAGGCTGCTGGGAGAGATTTCCCTTTCTCTTTGTTCGCACAGGTCCCGGGACTCAGCTTCGGATTTGGCCCCGCCTCTGCCTGCAGGTCACAGGAGGGCGTCTGTTCTTCGCTCAGACAGGACGGGGTTAATGGAGCCGCTGATTCGGGGGCTCTGGCTCACTCAGGCCGGGGGGAGGGAGGGGCACAGAGTGCGGGGCGGGCCTGCGGCGGCAGAGGCGGCGTGACGTTGCAGCAGCGTGAGGCGCCGGCCGGCGTGACGTTGCAGCAGCGTGAGGCGCCGGCCGGCGTGACGTTGCAGCAGCCTGAGGCGCCGGCCGGCTTGATATTGCACCAGCCTGAGGCGCGCTGTGCGTTCTCCCGGGGAAGTTGTCCCTGGATCCCGGGACCCTGGCAGTGGCGGGCTGCACAGGCTCCCCGGAAGGGGGTTGTGGAGAGTGACCTGTGCTCGCACACAGGCTTCTTGGTGCCGGCAGCAGCAGCCTTAGCGTCTCCCGCCCGTCTCTGGGGTCCACGCTGTTAGCCGCGGCTCGCGCCCGTCTCTGGAGCTCCTTTAAGCAGCGCTCTGAATCCCTTCCAGGTACGTGGGGACTTTCTTGCCTTTGGGGAGGTCTGAGGTCTTCTGCCAGCGTTCAGTAGGTGTTCTGTAGGAGTTGTTCCACGTGTAGATGTATTTTTGATGTATCTGTGGGGAGGAAGGTGATCTCCGCGTCTTACTCTTCCGCCATCTTCCCCCGCGCTCCCGAAGGTGGGTGAATTTTAGAGCTCTGGTGTACACCATTGTACCTGTAGTTAACAGTACTGTATTGTGCACCTAAAACTTTGTCAAGAGGGTAGATGTCATGCTAAGTGTTCTTACTACAACAACAGTGATAAAAAATGGTAGTTAAACAATGGGGGAAAAGGAGAGCTGGCCTCTTGTTTCATCTCTGAGAAGCAGGGGAAAGTTCTCTAATGAGGAAGGCATTTGGGGAAATGGGTGGCTTAGGGGCATCTCGGGCAGTATTGTCACTCAGCAAAATGTCCACAGCTATTAAAAAATGTGTTTTGTTTAAAACATTACACATTTTTTATATGACAAGAAAATTTTTTTAAAAAGAAAGAAAAGCTCTCAGAAGACCATTTCTGTAGTTTGCAAATTGTCTTTGTGTCCTTGCCCATTTATCCCTATGATGCATTCATCCTTTTAGAATTGGTTGCAGGAATTCTTTTCATATTAAAAGGTACTTGTCTGTCAAAAAAAAAAAGAAAAGAAAATGTGAAAATTCATCTTCCTTAAAAGTAAACTATGCATGACCAACAAAATGAAAAACTAAATTAAAATAGAAGTACCTGTGTGAAATGATATACTTACATTAAATTCAACAAAGAATTGGTATTCAGAATATAGGAAAGATCTTTTAAAACGGTAAAAATACCCACAAACCGATAGAAAAATAGTCAGGTTTTATGACTAAAATATTTGTGTAGGTTGACATATGCATAAAACTGCCCATCTAACTTGATATTCTAAGACATGAAACTAAAAGCAACACTGATTTAATTGTCACACCATAATGATGGCGCACACACACAAAGTCTAACAGTACCAAGCATTGGACAGGATGCAGAAGAGTGGACCCTCTTGCATTGCTACCCTGGTGACAGGATTAACTGGTAAAAGCAATCTGGAAAGTGATTCTGAAATATTTATAAAGTTGGAAAATGAACCAATTTTACCAGCCATCAATTCTGCTTCTAGTGAAAGCAAGCTTACATTGGCATCAGGAGTTGAAATATGATGCTATCCATTCCAATATTCTATGTGTTATCTGCTAATCATTATTTTTCTGGTTTCTTCTCATTTTTGAGACTTGACAACATTTGTGGTTGATATCTCCAGTCGTTTCCTTACATGACCGCCCATTAAACATTGCTGTTTAGTATTATTTCATTTTCCCCACATTAATAAATCATTTCTAGCAAACTGTACTGAGCCTTTAAAAATATCTTCATGTACCACCAAATACAAAATCTCTGCATTCATAATGCAATTTTGATTCAGTATTGCATTTATTCTCAAATTATAACTATAGATGACAGGTACTATATCCACCCCACTGGGTTTCACAGAGACATACCACAGATTTCAAAAATCTATTAGCACAGCTTTACTAAACAAATCTGATATGGTTCACTTAGGCTTACTCAAAGCTTGTTGCAAGGCTCTGCTTGTTATAAATCATACCAGGAAACTTCACAGTTATCATTGGCTCCTGATAAAAATTGACACCCGTTAGAGAAATTACACATCTTTAACAACCTGGAACTAAAACAAATAATTTCAAAGCTAACCCATTCTGGAAGCAAATATATATTTTCTTTCACATCTACTTTGTCAGCTCAAGAGAAAACGTTTGTAGCTCACATTATCCTGCAGAACTAGCCTGAATCTTGTCTCCAAGTCCATTTGCACTTTTAGATTTAAACAAACTGCAATAAATGCATGTTGATTTAAGTAGGAATGAATATTTTTATTTACAGCTTTACCTAAAATCTCTTCAAGACAGTTTTGAAAGTGAGAGATATGTATGTGACCATTATTTCTTAAATTATCATATTCTGATCATATTTATACCTCAAAAGTGGTTAGGGCTTCCCTGGAGGCGCAGTGGTTGAGAGTCCGCCTGCCGATGCAGGGGACGCAGGTTTGTGCCCCGGTCCGGGAGTATCCCACATGCCACAGAGCGGATGGGCCCGTGAGCCATGGCCGCTGAGCCTGCGCGTCCGGAGCCTGTGCTCCGCCACGGGAGAGGCCACAGCAGTGAGAGGCCCGCGTACCGCAAAACAAAAAAAAAAAGGGGGGGGGGTTAAGTTTATTTACCTTGTCGGCTTGCACCAAAAATCTTTTCTTTTTTGACATTGGGGAACATTTTAGGTAACATTGAACTGTCCATTGATGATACTTGGCAAGTTTCAGCTATAAAATGATCTGGATCACATGTGTAAGATCCTTGATTATCTTTCCAACTGTTGCTACAATCATTACTTCCCTCAGGTTTTCTATTTCTTCCTGGTCCAATTCTGATAATTTATTACTTCTGAGAAAATTTCTCATTTCATTTATGATGCTTTTAGAAGTACATTGGCATAAATTGAATGGAATTGTATAAATTTTATAATTTCATTCTGGCTATAATCTTGTTGTTGATCTAGCTATTTATAATACTTTATTTTGATTATGAAATTGTTAATGCATCATAAAACACTTTTAATATTGAAAACCTTATATATTTTAACATGTTCCTTAGGACTTTAGGATAAATATTTAACACTGTTTACAATGTGAGGAAATATTCCACTTTACCAACAAATAAAAAAAGAAAACTAATGACCCAGAGATTATCATACTAAGTGAAGTGGATTAGATAGAGAAAGACAAATATCATATGATATCACCTACATGTGGAATCTAAAAAATGATACAAATGAACTTATTTACAAAACAGAAATAGACTCACAGACATAGAAAACAAACTTATGATTATGTAAGGGGAGGGGAGGGATAAATTAGGAGTTTGGGATTAACACATAAACACTACTATATATAAAATAGATAAGCAACAAGGACCTACTGTATAGCACAGGGAACTCTACTCAGTATCTTGTAATAACCTATAATGGAAAAAAGAACTAATGAAAATCAGTTCAATTTCAATAAGCCCGATTTCTACCATTTGTTGAATTTCTTGTGCTATCCATGGTAGTGGCTGTTTTCAGTCATTTGGTGCTTCTTACCCATTGTCTCACTTGATTTTGCCCCTCAGACCTCTGACATAAATTTGAGGGTACTGGGCGGAAAGGTAGTGCATTCTAGTTGATGTGTATTCTGGATTTTTTTAATGGAAAATAAGATTGGGGGGTTGCAGGTACTGGGGGGTGCTTCACTATCTGTTAACAGATGGGGATGCTACCCATACCCCCCATGTATGGCAGGCTACAGGAGACATTGTCCATTCTCCCCAACAAATCACACAGCTACCCACTGTGTGTGGTGCACACGTGTAACACTGCTGTCAGGATAGAGGTAGGTGGGGAGAGAATATGCAGGGTTTGACTCTCCAGGAATCATACTGTATATACTTTAATACTCCTGATCTCGAGAACTTTTCTCTCTCTTATATCCACACCTTCTTATGAAAAGGACTACTGGTGCCTCTGGCACACACTGCCAGTGATCAATCTAATATCCATTCTCACTTTCTTCATTACTACTAGAAACTATAAAAACTTCAATTTAGTTTGGACAGGCCATGTGTAAATCTAAACAGAGAAAATGAAAACTATATTTCACAGACTCTCTTTTGAGAGAGATTGCTGTCAGACAAACTTTTGGCCAAAGAGCTGTACAGAAAAGGGAAAGGCTGCTTAAAATGCCAGCTGGGGGCTTCCCTGGTGGCGCAGTGGTTGAGAGTCCACCTGCCGATGCAGGGGACACGGGTTCGTGCCCCGGTCCAGGAAGATCCCACATGCCGCGGAGCGGCTGGGCCCGTGAGCCATGGCCGCTGAGCCTGCGCGTCCGTAGCCTGTGCTCCGCAACGGGAGAGGCCACAACGGTGAGAGGCCCACGTACCGCAAAAAAAAAAAAAAAAAAAGAAAAAAAGAATGTCAGCTGGTACAGGCTTATCCCCTTTTTCATTTGCAGATGGTCCCCAACTTTAAAATAGTTTGACTTAGCAACTGTTTTGACTTTAGGCTGATGTGAAAGAGATACACATTCAGTGACAACTGTACTTCTGATTTTGAATTTTGATCTTTTCCCTGGCTAGCAATAAGTGGTAGGAAACTCTCTCCTGATGCCGGGAGGTGACAGTGAGCCCCAGCTCCCAGGCAGCCACACCATCACAGGGTAAACAATGGATGCACTTACAACCATTCTGTACCTAGACAACCACTCTGATTTTCACTGTCAGTACTGTATTGAATCAGTTACTTATGATATTCCACACTTTATTATAAAATACATTCTGTGTTAGATGATAGTGCCCAGCTGTAGGAAAAGGTAAGTGTTCTGAGCTCATGTAAGTTCAGCTAGGATAAGCTATGATATTCAGGAAGCTGGATGTATTAAGTATATTTTTAAGTTACAATAGTTTCAACTTACAGTGGGTTTCTCAGGATGTAATCCCATTGTGGACTGTGGAAGGTCTGTACTTTCCTTTTTTGAACTCCTGTGATGTGCTCTTGATTCCCGGAGATAGAGGTACATTCCTGAGCCTATGAGGAAAAGACACAACAGCAGTAACAGTTGAACAAAAAACTTAAGAAACCTCCCACAATAATGACACCCTGGGACCCTACCTGAAATTCTTATTTGGAAAAAAAGAAAATAAAAACCTCATCTATTTAAGCTGTTATTGGTTCAGTTTTCCAGGAGTTGTATCAAACCGACTGAACTACAAATTTTATAGTTCCATACACAGTTATTTAAAAGTGGTTTTATTAAGGTTTAATTGATGTAAATTGAACTGCACATAGTTAAAATGTGCATTTCGATGTTTAGTACATATTAAACCATCACTACAGCCGAGATAATGAACGCATCTGTCACCCCCAAAAGTTTGCTCACATTTGTATTTCCACCTACTGCTTCACGGTCTCCATCCCAAGATTACGGCTGTTCTTCTTTATGTCACTATATTTTAGTGTAGATGGGCCCATAAATGCTTTCCAAAGGCATTGTACAATGTTACATTCTCATATGCGTATATCGGCGGTTGAATTACCTCACATCTTAGTTGGTATGGTGAGCCCTTTAAACTTTAGACTTGCAGTTGAAATATTTTGCCCATTTTTAATTGGATTGTTTGTTTTCTCATTACTGAATATTAAAAGTCCTTTGTATATTCTAGATAAAAATCCTTTATCAAGTGTCAAATTTGCAAAGTTTTCTTCTACTCTGTTGCATAGCTTTATCATTTTAACAATGTCTTTTCAAAAAGTAGCAGGTTTTAGTTTAGTTAAATTCCAAATTACCATTTTTTTCTTTTATTAATCATGTATTTGGTGCTATATTAACACATCCTTTCCTTAAATCATGCTCACAAAGATTTTCTCCTATGTTTTCTTCTAGAAGTTTTAAAGTTTGGGGTTTACATTTAGGTCTAGGATCCATTTTGATTTAAATTTTCTATGAGGTATAAGGTATGGATCAAAGTTCATTCTTCAGTATATGGAAATCTAACTTTCCCTGAACTATTTATTGATAAGAAATTTTCCGTTGAAATTTCTTCGTCCATTGTCAAAGATCAGTTGACAATAGTTGTGTGAATCTATTTCTGTACTCTCTATACTATCCAATTGATCTACTAAGATTTTTCACTGGGATTGCCTGAACCTATAAATCCATTTGAGAAGAATCCCTCACATATCTCTGCATTGTGAACTTTAGTTCCTGCAGCCATTTGGACTTTCAGCTTCAATCTTCTTAATTTAGAGCAGTTACAAGAGTCTGGATTTCTCCTTCCTGTTCCATGAGCAATTCTATGGTTTATCTTCTGTTTTATTCTCTCAGTGAATATTATCCTTTATTTTCTAATGTCCATTATCTTGACATTTGTTTTATGTATATTGTCTGTTTTGTTATTGTTTCAAGTGGGAAGATAAATTCGGTCCCTGATAGTCTATATTAATTATGCATACTCTTCTCTCAAGACCTTATCACTTTGATTTTACTATTCAATAATATGCAATTTATTTTCTTTATTCCCGATATCCCTCAAAATTTCTTGTTCACTAAGAATTTCATTTCCAGCTTTCCACAAAAGCCTTAGGTATTCAAAAATATGTTTTTTCTATCAATACTACACATTTAGGTAGGCAGGGGGAAGCTGAGTTATATGCTCAGCCCATCATCTAGAAATAGGTTTTTATGCAAGATAAGTAATTCAAGGCCAGAAAACAAATCTAGCTTTTTAAGTTTTCAAAGCCCAAACATTAAAATGAGAAGTATATTTTATATCATTCTGCTTTTGTGATTTTATTATGATTTATTATTATTATTTGATTTAAAAATCCCAGCAAAGTGAATAACTTTTTACTGTATATTGCAAAACCAAATGTTGGCAAAAGAGAATATTTTTTAGTTCCGTATTTGCTACTAATTACCTCTGTGATATTGGGTGATTGCCTTACCCTCTTGGTTTCTTTCTGTCTATGGGGATGAAATGGTTACTGAATTTCTATTCAGTACTGCTGGCGATTTTCTAGCAGGCAGTGATTGACAAGCATCCTATGGGTGAGTTCTACCTGGCTTTCTGTGATTCAACTCTAAGACATTTTCCTTCATATAGCTATAGACTTGGTGTTTTAAATGAGAACTCGGACACATTCAAAGTTTCTTCACACCAGGTTTATGTTTTCGTTCACTTTTTTTCAGCTTATCTGATCCATTACTTTTCCCTTTCAAGCTCTTACTGTCTTCAAAGGACTTGTTATTTAATTTTGCCCAAGAAGAATTGAACTCAAGATATTACTTCTCCAAGGAGACACTTGAAGTCTTATTTCTCACTGAGGCATATCAAAGATTGATCTCTGTTAGAGGGATTTCACATATCGGTTGGAGAAAAGTTAGTTTGGAATTAGAGTATCTTCCCAGAAGTCAATGAAATCATGCTGTATGGATAAGTGTTTACTTACATGCAATATGACTCTTTCCCACTGGGAGTGCAGAAATCGGGGTTGACATTATAGTGTTGTACTATTCTATGCTCTTAGTTTCATGAATATTAAGTTAATTTTGAACTAAATAAGTCAATAGGTAATTTAAAAATCTAGAGAGATATAGATGATATCAAAATACTTCAGGAAAGAGAAAAACATTAACAAAACAGGAAAACAATAATAAGTTAATAAATAGGGAGGGTGAACAAAATGGAATCAGCAGGAGGTAATCTATAAGAAGAAATTAAGTTAAGCTTTGTTTAAGGTGCTTGGTGATTGTCATACACATCTTTACAATAAGAAAAAGTTGGAGAAACCAAAAAACAGTGACTTTTCTTGGACTCAGGGAAATCAATTTGCAGTGAAGACCTTCCAGATGAAAATAGGAAGAAACTGGCACATCCTGGGAGAAATACCTTGATCTCCTCACCTGGAATTGAAGCTACTGGAGCCCTAAGGAGGTGGGAACACTAAACTGGTAACTTTGATGGTTGTTGGAGGTTGTATATAGATTACTATGAGGGTGAGAAACTTCTGGGGGGACTTTGTCTTCAAGGGACCCCACACTTTTGTTTATCTCTAGGAACCTCACCAGGTTCTCATGGTAAAGAGCTAAGGAAGATCCCTTGTTGGCTCTGACAGGTAGAAAGGAAGGTAATCGCTGTGAAATCTACCAAAAATTTTCTCTATAGAAAAGGCCTGAATTCAAGTGAAAGGATTTTGCCAAAGTTTTACAACAGCTGGGGAAAGGGAATTCCTTCCAGCCAAGCCCTTTTAGCCTTCCTGTTACAACTAAAAGGGAAAAAGTAGTCAACAGGGGTCAGGGCTTCAAGGGAATGGACCTTGATCACTGTGCCCAGGGAAAAGAATAGAGGTCAGTGGAAAACACAGAGCAACATGGTAACACTGAAGAAATACTTATGAAAGTCATAGCCTTGATTCACAGGGCCGCGTAAGCACTGTGATTTAATTCAGAGATTACAGAATAATCTCCTTTCACATCCCTGTCACCACACTAACAGGCTATCAGTATAACACTGCATTACAGCTGGAAAGGCTGTACAACAGAGACCCCTTCTGAGGAGGAGTGCTTCTAGAAGACAAAGCTAAGATACATGACAAAATAAGGACACCAGAGGAAACCACAGCACAAAGCAACACAGCCTAACACCTGGCCAGGTTTTCAGAAAATCTTGCACTAAAAGGCCTATTTAACTCAGTTCCTGTTACCAGTGTCAAAGAAAACCAGAGCTGCATAATAGTTAAAATGATAAAAAACAGATTATCTTTAGGACCAACATGATAGAGGGAATGAGACTTCAGAATACAAAAAAACTCAGCTTTGAATACAACAAGGAAAATTAGAAATTTATAGCCAGGCAGCTGGTTGGTGGATGGAAAGTTACTAAGAGGAAATATCAAGTATATGGCTAAACCTAACAGGGTCCTTGTTGAAGGCAGTCCAGGGTAATCAGATACCACCAGAGGGATGGTAGGGATGATGAAGAATTTGGTCAGATAGTGGGGGTGGGGGATTCTGGCTAAACTTGACAGGATTCTTGTTAAAACTGGGCAACGGAAGTCCAAAATATAGACCTAGTTGGGAAGAGAATTCAGAGAAGCCTGACTAAAGTTTGGCTAAGGAAAGACCCACGATCACTAGATACATATGCCCAGTTTTCAACACAAAATTAGAAGACAAGCTAGAACACAAGAATATGAAGAGAACATGAGAACCAGACTCAGATATGGCAGATTTTGGAATCAGACCAGGAAATTAAAATGACTAAGATCAATACACTAAATAATGGAAAACAGAACATGCAAGAACAAATGCATAATGTAAGCATAAAGATAGAAACTCTAAGACAGGATCAAAGGGAAGTGCTAGAAATTAAAAACACAGTCAAATGAAGAAATGCCTTTGATGCCCTAAGCAACAGCTTTCTCATGGCTGGAGAAAGAATCAGTGAGCTGGAAAGTAGGTCAATAGAAACATCGCAAACTGGAATTCAAAGAGATAAATACATGAATAAAAGAGAACATCCAAGAACTGTGGGACTATATCAAAAGGTATAATATGTGTGGAATAGGAATGCCAGAAGGAGAAAAAAGAAGAAATATTTGGAGTAATTGAACAACAAGCCACAGATTCAAGAAGGACAGAAAACATCAAGCAGAATAAATACCAAAACAAACAAACTAAACAAAAACCACCAAAGAGTAACACAACTAGGTATATTCAAACAGTAGGAAAACAAATGCAAAGATTGTAAAATCCAGGTCCAAAAATAAAGCACTTTAAATATAGAGGAATGAGGATAAGAATTACTATAAACCCCTCCTTCGAAACTAGGAGAACAGGCTGAAACATTTAATGTGTTGAAAGAAAAAACCACCAAACTAGAATTTTCTACTCAGTAAAATTATCCTACAAAGTGAGGTAAAATAATTTCTTTTTCAAACAAAATATAATGAAGGAATTCATCTTCAGCAGACCTGCCCCACAAGAAATCTTGATAGAAATTCTTCAGGCAGAAGAAAAATGACAAAGGTCAGAAACTTGGGTAAATAAGAAGGAGAGCATTGGAGAAGCCAAAACTGGATATAAAAAGATTTCTTTTTCTTATTTGATCCCAAAGACAACTCTTTGTTTAAGGCAATAATAGTACTACTGTATAGGTGGTTATAGGGCACAGATAAGTAAAGCAAATGTCAGTAATGTCACTTGAGATGGGAGGAAGGAACTGGAAATACTCTGGTGAAAAGCACCTGCAGTATAGGTGGTACAGTGCTATTTGAATGTGGATTTAGATTAGTTTAAAATCTTCACTATAAACTCTGGGACAGCACCAAAAATTTTTCAAAGTACAGTTGATATGCTAAGAGAGGACCTAAAATGCTATCATATAAAAAGGACAAATATAACCCATAGAAAACACAAATATGGCAGATATTAGTCTAACTACATCAACAGTTGCTTTAAAATGAATGGTCTAATTACACCAAACAAAAGACAGACGTTGTTAGAGTGTATAAAATAAAACACAAGATCCAATTATATATTGTCTACAAGAAACCCACTTTAAATATGTGGACTTGATAGGGTAAAAAATGTCATGGAAAAATATTTACCATGAGAACAATCAAATAAAGCTGGAGTATCTGTATTAATTTCAGACATATCAGACTTCAGAAGATGGAGGATGACCAGCGATAAATGGGCCATTACACAATGATTAAGATGTCAGTTCTCCAAAAATACATCACAATCCTAGACGTTTATGTACCTGGCAGCACAGCTTCAAAACAGGAGGCCAAATTGATAGGAGAGAGAGACATATCCACTGTTAAAGTTGGAAACTTCTACATTTCTCGTCAGTGTTGTTAGATCAAGGAGGCAGAAAAATCATTTAAGGTGCACATGACCCAAACAGCAGCAGCCAACATTATCTAATATGAATTTATGGAAAAAAATCAATAGAATTAATAAGCCTTTAGTCGGGCTAACAAGGAAAATGAGAAGGATACGCATTAGCAATATTGGAAATGACAGAGAGGTCATTAATAGTGATCTCATGAACAGTTAAAGGGTTATAAAGGAATACTTTGAACAACTCTATGCCTGCAAATTTGATAACTTAGATGAGATGGACCAAATAATTTCTTGAAAGACACAATCTACCAAAACTCATACAAGGAGAAATTGATACCCTGAATAGCTCTGGAGAAGTCTGGCTCCTGGCCAAATAATCTAGTGTAATTTTTCTAGCCTGACCATAGACAATTACAAAGGCTCTACCTGGCAGGTCTCAGGGGAAAGGAAAGCTGGCCTTTCTACTTGATGCAGAGACAATGAATTGCAGTTTCTGGAGAGAAACTCAAGGGTTCAGGCCGTGCTGGCCAGCCATGCTCTTATATTTCCTGCTTTCTCCCTCCAGCCTCAGGGTCCATAAAACCATAGGAGCCTTTGGTTTTGTCTCCCATGACAATGAGCTGATCCCCCGCCCCAACCCCCGTTCTGATGAACCAGTGCACTGACTCATGGCGGAAAATGGAACTTGGAGTAGGCGTTTCTTCTGGGTTTAGCCTCATGCTTACAATATCACACACGGTCAGGGATTAAAAGCTTCACTCTTACCTACTTTCATTTTGGCATGTTGTTGCTATTTTTTAACAATTTTTTAAATTGAAATATAGTTAATTTACAATGTTGTGTTAGTTTTAGGCATACTATTATGATAAGAATCACAGACGTTTAATTCCTTCTATTGATGGGCACATGGCGATTTTCTCATTCGGGGCAATTATAAACAATGGTGCTATGAATATTTTTTCCATGTCTCTTGGCACACGCCTGCATGCATTTCTCCAGGACATATTCCTAGGAATGGAATTGCTATCACATGAGTTATTTATATATGCAAATTTACCAGATCCCCAGACAGAATCTAGCTCTTTACAGAGTAGGTATACCTATTTATACTCCTAATGGCAGTGTTTAAGAAAGTGTATTGCTCTACATTATCACCAAAAATAGTATTGTAAGGTATTTTCATTGTTTTTCTGATTTGTGTATCTACACCTTACTTCCTTCTCTTTCCTCACCATGTCCTACCACATAAAATCTTTCACTGTATCCTTTTGGAATTCAACGGTCCATTAACAGCAAATAGTTCTACATCCTCAATTTTCTTGAGTATTCTTTTCACCTGGCTTTCTCTCAAGAGGAGATTCCTGTTCATTTCTGGAGTGATGGCATTTTTCTGCCACAACACTTTGGCCTCTGGTCTTGGATATAGCCATGTTTTTTGTTCCTAATTACTTACAATTTCCAGATCAATTTCCTCCACCCACACTAAAAAAAATCTAATCTCCTATCATCAGATTAATCTACGAATCTGTCATTTATCATCCCATCTCTCAATACCTGGTCATTCCCTGGAATTTCTAAATGAATTGAACTTCTGTTCAAAGTACTGTCTAATTCCAAAATTAGTTCTTGTCTATTTCAGTGTACATATAGTCTTTCCAACAACTCGAATTTAGTTCCATAAATTCCTCCACTCAACACCAGAATCACCACTGAAGTGCCATCATTACTTATAATTGCAATGCCTTATATAGTCACAATTTCATGCATAAGTCCCTAGCCACTATCTCTTAGCTTTCCAGGTTTGTTTATGTGCTCCCTAATTCAACCAGGATGTCCAAATCATTGGCCATCCCACAATTTTATGCTTCTTCACCACTGGCGGTGCTTTTCACCCCTCTCATCCTACTTCAGTTCGTGGTCAATCATTATAACTATTCCCTTGCATCTACCCTTGAATTCTAGGCACCTGCCTCACCTTTTCCTACTATTGGCTAAACAAGAACCATGATTTAATTCAATCTCTGATTTCTTTTATCTTGCAACCCAATGTTACTCTTTGTGATTAAAGAAAATGCGCATACCTATTTAAATACATGATCAAAAAGAAAAATAGCGTTCTTAATGCTTCTGGAGAACAGCACTATATTTATCTAATCCGTTTATTTTCCTAATGTCCTAGAGTATCATTTCACACTTTATTTGCTCTCCTAAAACCTTCTACATTCTCTACCCCATCTACACTCTTATGTAAAGACCATGCTTCTGACTTCACTGGGAAAATTGAGGCACACAAAAGAATATGGACACTCTCTCTGGGACATCTATTCACATACAAGCATCTGTACACATTTGAAGAAACTTTGTGAGAAATGAACTCTTTGTTTACCTAATGCCCATTGTTCAGTCCATGTCCTTGATCCCCTCTTCTCTTCCTTGTTCAGGCATTGCTCCAACATTATTCTCTTCTCTAAATCATTAAAAACTTCTCCCTCTAATTGATTATTTCAATCAGCATAGAAAACTATATATTTTTAAGTTTTTCCTATCTTAAGTAAAACTTTTTGATGCTTCTTCTCTAAAGTCCTTGGTCTCCTTTGCAGCAAAACTCTGTGGGAAATAGTTGTCAACATTCACTGCCTTGAAATAAGCATTTCACATTCTCTCCCAGGTTGAGGATTTACCCTTGCCATTTAGCCAAAACTGCTCTTCTTGCCAAGGTCACCAGTGTACTTAACGTGTTACACAAAACTGCAGTACCTATAGCTGCCATTTGACACAATTAACACTCTCTCCTCTTTGATACTCTTTCTTCACTTGGCTTATAGCTTAGCCTGCCCCCTTGGATTTCCTCCTGCCTCATTGGCTGTTCTCCATGAGTCTTCTTTGCATCTTTTCCTCTCTTCTATAAGACTTTTACTACTGGAATACCTTAAGAATACCACTTCTTGGTTCTCTTCTCTGCCTAAACCCACCCTATAATAATCTGATCCTATGTAATGGCATTAGACATAATATACAAGATCACGTCATCAACTCAGACTCATACGAGTCAGAAATATTACCCAGTATTAAAAATTACTAATAAACGTTAAGCCATGGTTGAAGTAGACAGAGGTCCATGACCGTTAACACAGATCCGCAGGTGCTTTTATCTGTCTTGGACCTACTCTGAGCCCAGTTTAACACAAGTGGTCTCTAAGCAATGCATTTGCTTGAGATCATTTACAAAGAAGGGGCCGTTTTGATCAAGAAATTAAATCATTTTATACCCATATAACTAAATAAGTTATATAACATATTCCAGGGACCACTCACATAAATTCATAGATTATAGGTATACTGTAAGCAATTATAGATCAGCTGCATCTGTTTAAAACCACTCCAAAGGCAAAGAGTCTTCTGCTAGCAAACAACGTTTGTTTATTTACCAGTAAGTTTCCAATTAGTATATCCATAAGGAGATTTGAACAACTAATATACCTTCTTTATTTTCCCTGGTACAAGGAAAGTATTGGAGAGCAAACTAGCTGTTTATACACTTCCCAGAATTGTATCACATTTTTATACTAATGACTACCAATTTATGTATGCAGATAGACCCCCCTCCTGATGTGCATAATATTTTACCCAAGGGCATTCTCAATATCTCTATTAAGATGTTAAATAGACAGCTCATACTCAACATGTCGAAAACTTAATTCCTAATAAACTGCTCTTTCTACAATCTCCCCCATAGCGACTGATGGCCATTCTTTTCTTCAGGTTCAGGAGTCATCACTTTAGGGCATCTGGGTGTAATTCAGCCCACCCCACACTTATTTTTATAAATGAAATTGACTGGAACACAGCCTCACCTTTTGTTTATATATCTTCTATATCTCACCTTTGTTTATATATCTTTTGTTTATATATCTTCTATATCACCTTTTGTTTATATATATACCTTTTGTTTATATATATCTATATATCTTTTGTTTATATATCTATCTGCTTTCATGATACAACAGCAGGTTTGAATTGTTTTAACAGAGACTGTATAGCCTGGAAAGTTTAATATGTTTACGTTAGGGGTCTTTTAGAAAAAATTTGCTGATCTCTCATATACAGTGATATATAATTGTCCTTTCTTCTAATCTCATTGTTAGGTTTTCACAGAAAAGTATTGCTGTCTTCAAAATTGAGTTGTGGATTGCACCCTCCTTTTAACTTCTTAGGAATAATATTGTAATTCCAAATGTCTTCCTATTTCTATTAAGGTTTTTCTTTGATACACTTAGTATCTCTAAGTTTATTTCTTATTATTCAAGTATGTGAACATGTTCAGCTAGTTACAATATGTACAGCGAAAATACATGGTATGTTTTTAGTCCTTTGATATTTTTAAGACTTGCTTTAAAGACAAGTCTTTTTTTTTCCTTTTCTTTTCTTTTCTTTTTTGGCCACACTGTGCAGTTTGTGGGAACTTGGTTCCCCAACCAGGGATCGAACCCAGTCCCCCAGCAGTGAACCTGCCAAGTCCTAACCACTGGACCACCAGGGAGTTCCCACAAGTCTTCTCTTTCTATTTATGCTTTAGTTTAGATAGTGTTGTGTCCCGATCCCCCACTTCATTAATTTTCCATTTATCTCTGTTTAATCCGCTATAAAACCCATCCATTAAGTGCTTACTTTTGATCACCGTGTTTTTGTGTATATACGTATCAGTTCATTTTTGAAATATTTATGCGTTTTAATTTAACTTTTCGAACGTTATTAAAATACTCAAGTTTAACTGTTATATCTTATAATATAGCCATCATAAATGGAATTTGTAGTTCATGTGGGACTATTTCAATTGTCTGTGGATTCTGCTCATTCTTGGCCATAATGTCTTGTTTCTTTGTGTGCCTGGTCACTTTTGACTCCATGCTGGGCATTGTATTGGAAAAATATTTCTAATTATACCTGTTTATTATTCTTTAGTGTGATTATATCTTCTCTCAATGATGATTTGTTTTGCTTGCTTCTGATGCAACCTCAGAGCATACAAATCCAAGTTCAGGATTTATTTTTAAGTTCAAGCTTTGGAAGACAACTTAAAATGGGCTGCTTTAGTTCAGTTGAAACTTAACTTTGATGGCAAAGACCTTTGGATCGAAGGTTAACATACTGGATGGTTAATCAGAATCCCAACATTTTTCAGACCATGGTTACTGTTTAGACCCTCGGACTAAAAACACAGATTTATTTTGAAGGTCTTTCTTCCCTGGTATAAATGTCTTCATTACTGGGATAACATTTTTCTTTTCCCTTTCTCTCTTTCTCTCTTTCTTTCTTTTTTCTTTCTCTCTTTCTTTCTTCCTTCATTTCTTTCTTTCCTTTCTTCCTTCCTCTCTCTCTCTCTCTCTCTCCTCTCTCTCTCATTCTTCCTCAGGTCGTGGCCCAGAAATCCCCCATTTTATTGCTAACTCTTTCATTCTTTTAAATAATCTTTAAATTATATGTTTTTAAGCGTTTTCTTGTCCTCGAGGAGAAACTTGATCCATGTTAAATAGTCTTATCCTCCATTATAGGAAGCAAGGATTACCAGCACTCCTCTCAATACATGACTACTTCAGGGAAATTATATTCACAAATACCAGGGGTCAAATCCAGGCTGCATTAATAACTGCATGGCCATAGTCGATTTTGTTAATTTCTCTGAACCTTCATATCTATCTATATATATTTTGGCAAATAACAGTGATTTTGCAGAGTTTATTGTGAGAATACAAACAATGTATATATAGTAACTAACATACACATATGTCACATATAGTGGGTACCAAATAAATTACTCATTGATGTAGCAAGTGCTACTGTTACTATTATTGTTAATTAAAATTGTAATTTAAACTAAATAAACCAGTTATCATTGTCATGTACTGTTTGAATATTTGTAGAGAATACCTACATAGAAGGCAAAGTGTGGGAGTGAGAACAAGAGACACAGAGGGAGACAGAGACCAGGAGTCCGGGGTAGGAGCAGGGAGGAAGGGAGAGAGGGAAAGTGTATGGTTATATAAATATTTAATAGAATCTTAAAGTGATCTATTATACTTAGACATTTGGTGAGTAATTTTCTTCTCTTTTGGGTTTCTGATATTACAAATCTAACATGGAGACATAAAGTAGATTAAGAGGTTAGAATATAAGATTTACAAAAGAAAGTAAAGAAATGGAAACATTTTAACCTGTTTATAAAAAAATACCTCCTGCCCTACACCTGAAAAAGTACAGCTCACAGATTTATTCTTCATGTTCGCTGAGAGCAAAATAAGAAAAAGAGATTTAAGAAATAGTGGGAGAACTTTGGAATAACCACAAAGATATGTTTTCTGAATGTAAGTGGTGGTAAAAAATGAAACAGCAATTTGAAGAAAGTTGCGGCTGCTCTTTCCCTGTAGAGTCTTGAAATATGATGGATAATCACATATTAAGGTAGTTTAGAGCCTTTTTGGAAGGTAGAAGACACATAAGATGACCTCCCTGAGGTTCTTTTAATTCTGTTTTTCAAGGCCACAAAATTATAACCGTGTTCCAAGAACAAAATGGCCATTTAATGATACATCTTAGGAGTCCTCACCACAACCCAAAAAGCTGCCTCATACAATGATTTAAATTTTATCTACAAATATTGTCATGCATAAGATTTGCACTATAGTATCCTAAAGAATTTGTTTTGACTCAGGATAATCCTAAACAATAAAAATTTAAGTGTACTATTTAATTAAGCTATCAGAGTTTCATTTTTCTCATTTATAAAATGGAACTAGTAATCACATAACCGATCTAAGGATTTAATAAATTAAATAATATGAATCAAACTAGCGCTATGCCTAATGAGCAGTAGTTTCTTAAGAATACTAAGTTATGGGCGTTCTCAATGCAAAAACAAAAACGGGGTAAACTGAGAATGGACAAGCTCATGATAACATTTTGCAAGAACCCCCCTAAGTTTTATTAAGCACAGTCAAGGAAAAGTGATCCAATGTAAAGTTGAGTAGTTAAAAAGCAAAATTATCTACTTTTGTTATCATTTCACGTGACCTTGATTTTTTACTTCCAATATTTGGCATTAGAAGCTTTTTTTTTGTTTTTGCGGTACACGGGGCTCTCACTGTTGTGGCCTCTCCCGTTGCGGAGCACAGGCTCCGGACGCGCAGGCTCAGCGGCCATGGCTCACGGGCCTAGCCACTCCGCGGCACGTGGGATCTTCCCGGACCGGGGCATGAACCCCCGTCCCCTGCATGGGCAGGCGGACTCTCAACCACTGCACCACCAGGGAAGCCCTCATCAGTTGTTTTCACGGTCTGGATTTTGCCTTTTATAGAAAGCAAATGACTCTACTTAACCCCAGCTTAACACTGTAAAGTGTGTTCAGTAGTTATTGAAGTTGTTATAAGATATGAATGTGTTAATATTTGTGATGCATTACAGTGTCTGGCACATAGCAAGCCTTAAATGTGTGTGTGGTTTTTTTTAATTGATATACCAGCACCGTAATCATACAATAGAGTGTTATATTGCAAGAAACCTAACCATCTAACAAAATATGTATATATGTGTTTATGTCTGTTTAAAGCAAGACATAAATGTTTTGGAAGTATTAAAATTTCACAGAATATGATAATCATTCTAATGAAAATTCATCCTATCAGATGAGCTAAGGGGTGTTTAGAAAAATAAATCTAATTCAGGAAAAAAAAATTTTAGATCTTAATTACTAATAAAATTTACTCCTATAAGGTTAAAACTCACAACTACACATTAAATCACCAAATTTATTATGAGTAACTTAGAATTTTAAAAAGTTATTCTTTATTTCAACTTTATATTTGTATATGACATGTCTGTTGTTGCCAAGGAACTCGTGACAATCGGTAGTCAACCTAACATTTCTGGAGAGAGATTAGGCAATAATAATAGTAGTGAGTGAAATTTCTTGCATGAATTATCTGCTATATACTTAAAAGAAACCTTGTATGCTTGATTCAGTTTGATACTCATAACAGCTTTATGCGGCAGGTACTATGGGTTTTTATTATTTTTCATTCTACGTAGGAGGAGACTAAGGGCAGAAAGATAAATAGTTCAAGGCAAAGGAGCTGGTAATGGCAGAGCTGGGATTCAGCGCAGATCCCCTTCTCTAGCATCAGAACTCTCAGCCGCTAGACCAGTCTGCCAGTAAAGCTCCTGGGAGACACAGCTCCTGGCTGCTGTCATGGTTCCCATCCACTGTAAGGACGGCGCCATCTATGCTGCAGTTCCCAGACTGTGTGCCGAGGTGCCTGGGCTCTAACAGCAAACCCACCCAGTTGCAGTGGAGCATCTTACATTTTCAAAGGAAACAAAGTAACGCTCAACAGCACTACTCAGCATTAGACATCTCATGATACTTTAGGGTTAAGCATAATTCACCCTGTATTACTTTTCATGACATCATGTCTTTGCAAATCTGAGTTTGCAGGAGTTCCTGTGATAAAAACCAAGTACACGATCACCATGGAACAGAATTTGAAGGTCTAATGCCAAGAGTATATATCCAGTCACAAGATATTGTGGTTATTTAAGAATGAAATTAAGATTTTCTGTTTCTATTTTATGTATATCAATCTAAGTTTGGGTAAATTATTTCACTGCAATTGAATGGCGTATTTTTTGAAAGAGGGGCACCATGAAGAAAAGAATCTTGATACACTAAGGACTGTGTGAGCTGAGAAAGTTTGGGAACCCCTGGTCTACAACAGGAATGCTGCTCCCAAGAATACTGATCCCAGGAATAATGATCCTAGGTGTCAGAATTGCTTTGTTCTGTTCATATCCAGGGAGAACGTTCTTGCCCATTTCTGCTATTTTTCACCCAGACCACAGGGTATATCTTAAAAGCTCTCTCACTATCTGACCACTTCCTTCAGCTTTTGGTCTGCCCCCCTTGAGCGATAATATCTCAGTGAATGTCTAAAGGAAAACAAACAATGAAACAACAGTAAAGTTTCTGGCCTTCTCTTTTTAATTTCCTCATCATTTGAGCCTCTTTGAGGTTCCTGAAGTAAACCAGCAAGTTGCAGTGGCACAACTCTATTCTATTAAATAAAGGGATTTTATTACTGCAAGCACTGAAAAAGGCTCATGGGAGGTAGACAGAGCAGCAATTCAAATACAATTTTGGACAAATACAATTTTATTTGGTAAAAAATGCCTTCGATTTGCAGTAATTTTAGTCTGCATATTTCATCATGTAGGCCTCTTTCCAACGTGTTCTGATATCAGGAAGCAGAGTAAATGAGACTTCTTGACAGTGGACGGAACTCCCACTCTGCCTCTGGGGTCCACTTCTGATGTCCCTGTGATCTGATCTCCCAGTCAGTCCAACTGATTACCCTTGCTACTCCCCACTCTTGAGTTCCGATGGATCCAGTCTTAAAAAATACCTTGGTGGTATTATCACTATCCTATGTCCAAATACATACCTGAAACCTATACAATAACTCCCCAACAAACGAACGAGTTCCATTCCGAGAGCACGTTCCTAAGTCCAATTTGTTCCTAAGTCCAATTTTTTCCTAAGTCCAACAAAGTTAGCCTATACACCCAACTAACACAATCAGCTATATAGTATTGTACTGTAATAGGTTTATAAGTCTTTTCACACAAATAGTACGTAAAAAACAAACATGGAAAGTAAAGAAAACATTTTTAATCTTACAGTACAATACCTTGAAAAGTACTAGTTACATCACTGCTGATTTTATGCTTGCTTCTGGACATCCTGGGCTTGAAATAAAGATAATGTACTACTCTATACAGTACTGTACGCAAAAGCACAAACACTTGTAGAGGATGCACACACATGACAATGTACACCAGATAGGTGAACTAACACGTGATAGGACATGACAACGCACATTCGCATCTTTGAAAGTTCACAACTTGAAAGTTCGTACATAGGGCACTTACTGTAGATCAAAGCTAGCAAATGGAAAAAGAGGAAATGATTCTAAAACTGTAAGAGATAGATATATAACTCTCTATTTACCTATTTGCTAGGTAAAGCTGAGATAATTTTAATGGCGCAATGCCAGATATCAGAAATATTTCCTAAACTTTGGGCAAATCAAAAGACAGTGAGTCCAAATATTTGATTTTTTTTAGGAATTCCAGAAACTTCAATGAGTTGTGACTGCAACCATCAAAATGCATAGCACAGGGAGGTCAGCTCGGTACTTTGTGACCACCTAGAGGGGTGGGATAGGAGGGTGGAAGGGAGACGCAAGAGGGAGGGGATACGGGGATATATGTATATGTATAGCTGACTCACTTTGTTGTACAGCAGAAACTAACACACCTTTGTAAAGCAATTATACTCCAATGAAGATGTTAAAAAAAGAAAGGAAATGGAGCTCAAAGCCAACCCAGGGGTCCAGGTTGGTAAGCAATGCTCACCTGGCACACCTCTCTTGGCCTTTTCCCTCTGCACAGAATCCATTTCTGTCAAAGGTAAACTTGACTCCATTCATGTAAGGTTAGCAAAGACCTCAAGGTAGTTTTGATTTGTCCACCTTTAAGCTATTCCAATAATTCTTTGGATTAGGAAGGTTCTTGGCTGTCAATGAGAACAGTTGAAAGGAGCTCTTTCATTTCTTTCTATTTTTCTCGGCAACAAAGAAATTGACTACCCCAGATGATTGATTTAACTCTTAAAAACAGAGGGAAAAAAAATGAAGATTTCAGCTTACAATTCTCTTCTCTCTTGAACTCTACACAATGTATCTTCCTAATCAATATTTTAAATGTCTTTAAATCCATATATTTTAATCCATCCTTAAATACAAGCTGTTTGATTTCCCCTCTTCTGTCTAGCAAACTCTGCAGGGACAACTTTCTCAAGAATATTATAGCATTTTCTAGAATTGATCCTAATGACATGGCCATTAAGTGAGAAGAATCCAAGTGAAAAGCATAAGAATTTGCACCTCTGGTCAGCTTCACACATTTTGTTCCTCTCCTCCACCTATGGTAACCACCAATCTCTTGTCTGTATCTGTCAGTTCATTTTTATTTTTTTAAACAACTTGACTTATTGTGATGATCATTTCACAGTATATACAAATACCTAATCATTATGTCATACATCTGAAAATTAATATAATTTATATGTCAATTACATCTCATTTAAAGAAAGAAGCCTCGGAAACTATTTGACACCACAAGGTACCCAATAGCTCTAAGTATCCTTGCCCATGAGAGGTAACAGTTGGTTCAGTTTGGAAAATTATGACAGTTTCATTAAAGTGCTAAGGAAGTGGCACAAAATGTGGGAATTTTAAGGGGGAGGCATAAAACTTTATAATATTGAGGAAAAGTTTTCTAAAAGTAGGTCATTTCAGTAAATCTTACTCATGTCTTATTGGACAGATATGGTGCCACTAAACTATTATTACAAGTGAGAATGGGATTGGTTAGAATAATGATTTTCCTCTGGAAAATCTTGTCCACCAGGAGAGAGATAAATGAAATCATGGTTCCCCTAAGAAAGAGAGATGGAAATAGGTAGAGCTAGAGATATGAGAGAGATGGTATTAGTGGGGTAGCCAGCCAATCTCTGGCTTATCTACCTCATAACATATTTAAAACTTCTCAGTTTATACATGTCTTGTACTCCCAGTAAGCTAGTGCTGATAGGGCCATAGCACCACATCTCTGTGAACAATTTGTCCCATTTTCATTAGGAAACTTTCTAAAGAGAGTTCATTCATTCTTTTTCGTCTTGATTTCCTATTGCCACTGGATTTCTCTATTCATAGAGTCCCTAGACAATTTTTACTTCTGTACCTTGGAGATTCATGCTTTGCCATTTATTTAACCTATAGCCCTCTTTTCAAGAAAATATTTTTATCCCTTTGTGTTCACAATCGCCTTAGCTAATTTCCAGCCGAGAGTATTCTTCAGGTCCTGGTGTCTGGTCCCAGGAGTACAGTTTTCTTGCCAAGTGATCTTCTTAAGACCTTGTCTTACTCCACCTTTGGAATTTACCAGACTTCAAGTATAGTAACGACACTGTATTACATACTTGCAAGTTGCTAAGAGAGTAGACCTTAAAAGTTCTCACTGCAAAAATGGTAACTATTTGTGGTGATGAATGTGTGAATTATCCTTAATTTCCCAATATGTAAGTATATCAAATCATCCCTTTGTACACCTTAAACTTACACACAGTCTTAATTACATCTCAATAAAGCTGGAAAAAATTACTAATGGGATGTTGTCTCAACAGCTGCCATAAAGTTTCAACTAATTTTCATTATCAAGACTTGAGTAAAAAGTTAATACGTTCCCAAAGCTTATTTGCATTGTCTTAAGTCATCTAGGTTTTACAACTTGCAAAGTCTAGGAAATCACCCAGAAAGAAAAATGCACATCTGTTTGTTTCTTCATTTAACATTGGCTTTGTCATCATATTCTAGTACAGCTTAGCGTTCCAAACTCAGATTGTTCTCAGGCCCAGCCTCATTTCTGTAAACAGGAGGAGGGGCAGGAAGGGCAGAGAGCGGTGATCAGAGTTGAGGTTTTCTTTTCTGGAGTTGTTTTATACAATGCTGTTACAGCACGAAGATTCTCTAAAGTCTGGCAAATAAGACAGCTTTCTTTTTACTAATGTAACTGATTATAGCAAAGCGGAAGGGATTCTGTTCATCTCAGTGAAGCAGATTCACAGCAGCCTGGTGTCAGCCTGACAGCCCTTTAATGGACATTGTCAGATGTCACCAGTGCAGTGCTGGCACCAGCCACGGAAGCAGCATAGCAGGCCCTGCAGGCAGCTCTGAACGCCTTTAAAACACTGAACTCTTAGCTGGGGAGTTTGCTGGCCTTTAGAATGAATTTTATCAAAGATAAGCAGAGTCAAAGCAGAAGACAAGATAAAAGGTGATGACGGTGTGAGTTAACAGCTGCGCTGTGATCAGAGTACCACAGCCTCTGAGGATCTGAAGGAATAAATAGGCAGAGACTTGAAAGGCTCCTCTGTATAGAGACACATAACTTCTCTTAGTCACACTAATTGTGAGACCGCATTTACATCCAGTTCTTAAAAAATGGGTACCGTATGCAGTATGTGTCAACTATGTCAGAGCGGTTGTGAAGAGTTCTACAAAGTTGTGCACTATGTTGATTCCAAATAGAATATTCTACCAAAATGAAAGACTGAGTCATGCCTTTCTATACCACCTTAGTTAATGCCATGTCTCTATCCTGAAGGTAGGTAATAAGATACAGTTCAAGAGAGAGTGGAACCTGTTCCCTTTTACCATAAAGTAGATGGAGTGGAGGAGAAATTAGAAAATCACAGATTTTATGAGTCTCTGACTTGCAAAAGTGTTTTAAAGAGCCAAGCTGTCTTATGTTTGATGTATTCTCCTTTGGGGCTTGAGTAATAAACACAGATATATGGAGGGAAGAATTTTATATCAAGTTTTAATGAAAGGTTAATCACTTCGCCATCAATAAGTCATCTACTAGGAAAGACATTCTAATTCATAACTGTAAGGTTTGATATGTGTCTCCATTTATTAGGATGTAAGCAGAGAAAAAATGAAAAGAACCAAACTTAAAATATAGTGATTAATTGCTTGGTGTTTCTTGATGATAATAGATTCCTGTCAAAGTGGAAGCTGACTCACGATGACCTTGGTGAATGTTGACTAGTACTGAAATTCAATTAACTGCTGCATTAGAGTAGCAATGAACACATTCTATTGCAGGTTAGTAACATCCAGAGGAGACAAAACCCAAGGGTACAAGTTTTCAAGTATTTCACAGGGATAGCAGAAGAGTGAAATTATATGCAAGCAACTGGAAACTTCATATAATAAATTGTTTCTAATATTATAATGAAATAGATGAAAATCTCTTGGTTCCTCTGTAAAGCCACAGAGCAGCAAGTTGCTAAGGAAATTTGCTAATAGTTTCTCTACAGATACGTTAAGGTCACTCGTGGTAGATTGAAAAGGTAGCCACAATTATTCGTGCTTTCTTACATCCATGCTCTTTGCAGAGGGCCTTTGCGGGTCTTTTTTAAAGGGGTAGAGACTCTTTCCTTACTCCTTGAATTTGGGCTGGCTTTGGCTAAAAGGGAAGCAAGTGATGTGGTATTACTTCCAACCTTCAGCCTCAAGAGGTCTTGCATGTCTCTGCTTGCTTTCTTGGACTCCTGAAGCCTCCATACTGTTAAAAAAAAAATCAACAAATTAAACTTGAAGATCTAATTACCTTTGTTCAAGGATTCATGAATCAGGCAACATCCCACCTAGAAACTAGAAGAGTGCTCCAAGAGGTTGTACAAAATGGAAAGTTTTTATAGGAAGTAGAGTGGGGCAAGGGAGCTATTAGCAAAAGAAGAGAAAGAACTATTTTTAAGCCAGGACATTTTATTTTGGGGGGAAAGAGAATGACAAGGGTTTTATCACACAGATGGCCTTTTCTTCCTCTGGGGATGGAGAGGACCCATGTGACACATGACCTTATTGGTGCTGACCAGAAAATTCCAGACGGGTTGATTAAAATTACATTCCTGGGAAGGTTAAAACTGCAATTAGGCTAGGTACTAAGTTGAGGTTTGGTATCCTGGACTTTAGCACAACTGACAACTTTTGAGCCTGTGGTTTTCTCTTTAACAACATGAATAAGACCAGAATAGACTCCTGGAAGATGACAGACCAAATGGAGCAGAGTCAGGGGTCAGTCAGCTGATTCATCTCAGCCAAGGTGCAACGCATGTGGAAGAGCCCACGGAGAGTTAGTAAAGCCAAACCTTATCAGTCTGTCCAGCTAACTGCTGGGGTGGGTACATAACCAAGGCCAGCACAGACCTGCCAGTTTCACGGCGACTCAGTGATTCATGAGCTAAAGAAGGATTTATTATTTTAAACAAACAAGTTTCGCAGTGGTGTGTTACATAGCAACAGATAACTGATGCACTAGTGATTATACTATGTTGGAAAAATGTAACAAAAACTCATTTTTAATACATTATTGTATCTTGTTTTCTTACTACTGCTATGAAAACATCCTCCAGCATTATTATATAGGCACGTCTGTCTATAAACATGCATAAATATGTAATACTTTTTACCAGATTTGTATATTAATGGGTGATTGGCACAAGTGATATCAATAGGTATTCCTTCAGATCCTCAGGAATGAATAGAGTCAGGGGACGAAAACTTCGGATTAAAACTTAGTGTAGAAAAGGTTGGGAAATCAGTCAAGTTAGGCTGTTTAACTTATTTCACCCTCCTGTCAGTTGAGATGGCAATATAGCGTCAACCTTTGCTTCTCCCTTTTTCTCACAATCTAGATTAAAATCCGACTGAAGCTTGTAGGTCGTAGCAGTCTCTGAGCTTTCAGAAACTGTCTCTTCTGTGTCCATTGGCCACTGCGTGATAGAGCAGCCTTATGATCGTATGGCAAGGACATGCTTAGGCGGGTTTCCTAAACCAAACCACTTTCCTTTTAAGCCAAGTTTTACCAAGAAGGCCTTTCAGCCTGAACCAAATTTTAAAGTTTCATTTTTTAAAAAAATTTTTGTTTTTTACAATCTTGTGGTAGTTTCAGGTATACAGCAAAGTGAATTAGTTATACATATACATATATCCACTCTTTTTAGATTCTTTTCCCATGTAGGTCTTTCTAAAGTAGAGTAGAGTATAAAGTTGAGTAGAGTTCCCTGTGCTATACAGTAGGTCCTTATTAGTTATCTGTTTTATATAGAGTAGTGTGTATATGTGAATCCCAATCTCCAGTTTATCCCCCGCCCCCTTATCCCCTGGTAATCATAAGTTTGTTTTCTGCATCTGTGACACAGAAAGACAAATATCATGTTTTGTTTATATTTGGAATCTAAAAAAAAAAAGGATACAAATGAACTTATTTACATTTTTCATTTGTAATCCCTCAAAGGTTGCTTTATAGCATCTTCCTAATATTCTTTCATGACCCCGCAGCATCCCAGAATCACTTCCTCCTGTCTGCCACTCCTCATTCACTGCCCATGAAACACACACTCTAATTACAGCATCCAAATGAATCTTTCACCTTTAGTTTTTTTTTAATCTGATGAACAATGAACCATAGGAATGTTCATGTTTCCTCTTTTCACAGAATGCTAAAAAACTCAAATATATGTTTATTATTTAAAAATTTATCCCTATATATTTTTCTTATTTGTCAAAATTAGATTACTGCTCGGAATTTGGAAAACCCCCATTTTTTTCTTAAAATAAATAGAAGCAAGAAAAGTAATCAAATAAATAAACCTTCAAAATAAGAGGCACGAGGTGATTAAAAAATATAGTAGTTGGTGAGAAATGCTAGTTTTGGTTGAGAAAGATGATGCTAGTTTCATGGAAAAGGTATAAAGGTCTCAGATATATCTTTGTACCTGAAAGGGTGTGAGGCTATTGAACAGAGTATAATGAACATGGTGTATATTTCAAGTATATGAAAGTCATGAGTTTAGTAGTGGAGGCGCCAGTTAAACAGGGACCTTACAAAAGCAGTTAGTGAGTGGTGAAAGAAAAGAATGAATAGGGTGTTTTTATGTTTTGGAGATTAATCCTTTGTCTGTTGCTTCATTTGCAAATATTACAGGAAGCTCAGCTCGGTGCTCTGTGATGACCTAGATGGGTGGGATGGTCGGGGGAGGAAAGTCCAAGAGGGAGGGGATATATGTATACATATAGCTGACTCACTTCATTGAACAACAGAAACTAATACAACATTGTAAAGCAATTGTACTCCAATAAAATTTTTTTAAAGTGAATAAAACCACTAAGAACTTAAAAAAAAAAGAAAGAAAGAAAGACTAGTGTGTAAGCAGTTCATAGTGTTGTAGCTATCAAAGACTATGGATTCAAATCCAAGTTCAGGCATCTGCAAGATGTATGACCTTTGTCCTATTACTAGTGTGCCTTTGTTTGCTCATCTGTAAGACAGAGTAAGTGATAGGGCTGTTATAAAGATCAAGTTAATATTTAATCTTCTAAAATCCTTTTTTCCTCATATTCTGCCACATTCACCTCCCTGCCTCATTGCATTTTGAGCCTCTGTCCTGGATCATTCTTTCAACAGATCCCCTGGTCTAGCCTACCATTTCATTCATGCCTCTTCAAACGCCAACGCCTCAGAGTGTCCCAGAGGTGACTATCATTCATGTGAAGCCATATACATGCCACTCTGTCCCCGTCCTTTGAAGTAAAAGCCTTTTTCTTTAGTCTCCCAGGCCTCCACTAAGTCTCTAAATGCTGCTCCAGAGTTAATGATTAGGAATGTGAAGATGTAGAAACAAAGAACAGCTGTAGGGTGGGGAAACTGGTAATGATTTAGACTTTAAATCGGCCACATAGCAGAATCACCGAACTCCCAGTTCCCTGAAAGATACAGATAAAGGCACGACACACATTCGTAAGTTGTTTTTACAGGAAGCAGACCCACCAGATGAAAACTGCTGAGCACAAGCACATAGACCCTAGACCGGTTGAAACCAGAAGGATGATGATGCTTGAAACTTCACCTTGATGCCAGTCATCCCACAACTGTGCATGAACTGATCACACACCCTGCAGCACCCCCCCCCCCAACTGCTGTTAAAACCCCTTCCCTGAAAGCCACTGGGGAGTTGAAGTCTTTTGATTATGAGTTGTCCATTCTCCTTGCTGGGTGCCCTGCAATAAATGCTGCACTTTTCTTCACCACAACCAGTATCAGTAGTTGGCTTTACTGCACACAGGAGAGTTGACCTAAGTTTGGTTCTGTAACACCTGCATTTAAAATAGAACCCCTTCCCACTCAGCACTCTTTCTCTTCTTACTCTGCTTTATATTTCTTCATAGTGCTTGTCAACATCTGACATCAGAGTCTACATTTAGCTGTTTCTTTCTTTCTTCCTACTAGAATATAATAAGTTACAGAAGAGTTGAGATTTTGACTTGGTTGTTGTGCACTGATTTAAATACCTCAACCTAGAAACTAGGTGACTTATAGTTGTTTCTCCCTAAATATTTGTTCACTACATGTTGAGTAAATAATGTTTAAAGACACTTCTGTTTATTCTCTCAAGACAGAGTTTTTAAAAGACTAATGACAAGATTTCTTTTGTGTGCAAAACCTGTATTTAGATAAGAGTCTAGTACCTACAGAAAAAAATAAATATTTTATTTACTGTTATGTTTTCAAGAAAGGATAGAAGCTGTAACATGGTTATCACTTTTAGTATTTTCATGTAATTAAATTACCAAAACACAGCCTACTTTAGACTATAATTCATACATGCTAATTCCTCAGAGCAATTTTACTTAATAGAGTAGTTTGGGAATATAAATCTATCGTGTTTCCATTAAGTAATATTTTTGAATTCCTTATACAGCACTAATACCAGCTCTATTCTTTAGTTGATAGCTATCTTTGATGGATAGGTAATTGAAGCCTACATTTCAAATTTGAACAATGTTCCTAATTTGAAACATAAAGCAAAAGTTAATTCCTACCATTTTAAAACCAACTGCTAATTTCTTCCAAAAAAGTATTCTTTGTGTTTTAGACCTGGGGGGTGGGGGCAGAAACCACTGAGAGAGCGTCAGGAAAGTCAACCTGAACCATTCTTCTCCATCTATCCTGTGGAACAAAAGTCTTAATTTCCTTGGGGGAAGGTCACAAACACTGGTCCTTAGGGTCCTGTGCAGCTAGGGCAAAGGAACTAAAATACAGAACATTGTCCTTCTGGGAGAGAGGCAGGAGGTATCTAGAAATAGAGCCTCAGAGCGCCAGGGCACCTAGGAGACCACCCTCCCTGACACCAGGGACCCCATGCCTGCTTATGACGTGGCTTACTCAGGAAAACAGAGAATTCCCCCTCCACTGCCCTCTATCAAAAAACACTAGGAAGTTAGAGTAGAGCACTGCTGGGGAAGGCACAGGAGGAGGACACAAACATGGGAAGTGACCTTCTCTGAGGCACCACCAGAACGGAAAATCTGCAGCTGAGGATGCCACAGCCTAAATGTCAAAAGAAATGTGGCAGAATATAGGGGATGGGTATAAAAGAGAAAGGGCTTCAAGAAGACTCACAGAAGGTGGTATCATAAGTCATAAGATATATAGAAATGGAATATGTACCTGCCCCCCAAAACCATACAGAGAGGTGGTCTGTATCTACAGATACAGGTAGCAAAATGAGTGGAACATTTTTTTAACCTGGGAAATATGTTTCAGGAATCAGAATAGGTTATGTATTCAGAGGGTAGTTTTTCATGACCCTGACTTTCTGCCAGAACAGCTTTGGTTATTTAGTGTGTATGTGATGAATGTGAAACATGCTCCCTTGCACTTTCAAAGACCAAAGTTTGAGGGACTGTAATGAAGAAAGAGCAACAGTCTACATGACGTTTAAAGTTTGCCCAAGTTACAAGCCACTGCCACTGACTGCAGCATGGTTTGAATTAAGGGCAAGATTTGGCCAAGTCCATCTTCCAGCTTGGTGACTCCACCAACTCTCTGAATGGTGTGTAGCAAACAGTTCTTCATACTCTTGTATCTTCAGCACACCATGGTTTCTCAGGCTTGGACATATAAGTAATGAAAACTAAAACTTTGTAGTAGAAAAGAAAATATATTATTCAACAGAAGACAAAAGATATTAAACATATTTTAGAAATGACTAAATGATATAGGTAATTCAGTATCTTTGAATGTTAATGGTCAAGGTACAGTTTTTCATTTAAAATGTTTTGAGCTTGTATAATCATAGTTTTCCTAATGGTTAAATAACACATTTTATTAAATACCTACAGAAACACTATCCAATTTCTGGAATTACAGTGTTTAATTTTGTGGGGTTTTTAAACATTATTTTTATATAAAGATAGATGGCTATAGTTTAGTTTTTATTTGGCACTATAACATGTAATTAATTATGTGAGTTACATACATTTGAAATATAATAGTAATAACTAACTTTTCAAATGAAATAAG
This sequence comes from Aethalodelphis obliquidens, assembly GCF_003676395.1. Classification (NCBI taxonomy): domain Eukaryota; kingdom Metazoa; phylum Chordata; class Mammalia; order Artiodactyla; family Delphinidae; genus Aethalodelphis; species Aethalodelphis obliquidens. The sequence goes on along the minus strand of NW_020837961.1, from coordinate 3,643,305 downwards.
GATCTTTAAGAAAATGGTGGTCTTTTTCTGTGACTATCAATATCAACATTTCAAAACTAAAATTAAAATATACTTGATATCTAAGATTTTTATGACTTTAATATTTCAGCATGCCTGTTAATATAAAAATTTAAGTAACCAAACAATTAATAGGAATAGATTCCTCTGAAATTTATAGGTTTTTTTTCCTACTGGTAATGAAGCACATACAACACAAGGAAAAACTTTGTTCCTGTGTCAATTTCCTGTCAACTGAAACAGGAAATTGTTGAAAGTAAAAGAGATTCAGTTGACATCCATTATCCACATTTTACATAAAAATGGTTATTCATATTATGCTTTAATAAACTAATGAATAAATTTGATATTATACTCTGAAATTGCCCTATGCTATCTACTCCCTGGGTCAGAGTAGAGATTATAGTTTATGGCAAGGGAGACAATGCAATCCCAGATTCAAACCACCTCACTTTTCAGACTGAACAGTGGTGGGACCAGGAGAGTAAACCAGAGGGGATACTGGAACCACAAGCTAAATCAGAATTGTCTCCAGCAAACTGGGACCTATGGTCACTATAGTTAAGTATCTGCTATTCCATCTCAGATATTCTACTGAGACCTCTGTTTGCTCTTCCTGCACCCACACTTTTGGAGCTCACTTGGTAGCTAGGAAGCAGAGGTAATGAATATAGCTGTAGAAGCAGCAAGGAGCAAGGTAGTGAGCTTGTAATAAAAGTTGCAAAGAACTGACAAAGAATAGGCACAAAAGACTCTGAATAGGCTTTCTTTGTAGACTTTACTGGCTTGGCATCTGAGATGAAAAATCTGAGTGAGGGAATGAAGCACTGGCCATTTACCTTTGCACACTGCAGATTGTGGAGATTGATGGCATTGTGTTCTTGTATAGCACACTGGGTACATGGAAAGGGTACATGGCCTGCCTCAGTACAGCAAGTTTATGTCTGAGTTATAAGCTGTATAGGACTCTCCATCAAAATAACAGAAAAGATTTTAGTGTTGCTTAGAATGGCATTCTGACTTTTGTCTAAGAATAAATTGTGATTTAAAGTGTATCACCTCTTTGATGGGGAAATCAAACTCCTCCTCACTGCCTACTTTACAACTTATTTCAGATAAGGCCCTCAGTCTGGTTTGTGGCAGGTATGATTTCTTCCATTTTGACAGATTTATTTTGATTCTGACAGTAGCATCGCCAAATAATGGTCTGTTCTAAAAGGGAAGGTACTCACTTTTGCCTTTGAAGACTTAACAGCTTATCAGGGGGTAATATTGCAACTATTATAACATACATTGCTTGACTGAGGAGGGAGCTCCCACCTAAGACTTCCTTTAACACTTGAAGAGCCTAACCAATGTAGAAAGGTATAAGAATGGCAGTCAGCCTAATTTTAGGTTAAAAAAAGAAAATTGACATATAATCAAACAGGAATCTCTCAGTGTTTTCATGAATTTGACATGAAGAAATGTTCTACATAGTGTTTTGAATAAGTGCTTCTTATGAGCAGACAAATCTCAAACCTTCTTTCTAAATAAGTCCAAAAATAAAATAAGTATATGTTGAAAGAAGAAAGAAAGAAAGAAAGAAAAAGAAAAAAAAGAAGAAAAGAAAAAGAACCTTAAAAATCTTAAAGGAGCTTTATTCAAGGTGATATCTGAGGTCAATGAAAATATGAAAAGTTGACCAACCATTTGTAGTCAGGAAATTTCAACTTAAAACTATAATGAAATACCACTGCATGCTCATCAGAAGGGTGAAGATCAAACATTTTGAAAATAGCAAGTAATAGAGAATATGTGGAGTAAGTAAACGTTCCTACACTGCTAGTGGGGATATAAAATGATACAATTACTTTGAAATTCAGGTATATATTAGATTTGAAGGGACACATACCCTTGATCCATCAATTCTAATTCCAGGATTATGCCCAAAACAAATGCATGTTTATGTACACCAAGCATAAACAAAACTATTCCAGGTATTATTATTTTTCATAATAAGCAAAATCAGAAACAAATCACATTTCTAGGAAAAGAATTGTTAATAATGCAATATATCATACCACTGAATATCATACAACAACAGACATGAATGCAGTACAGCTACATGCATAAACATGGATGGATCACAATTGTAATGCTGAGTCAAAGAAGGTAGTCCTCAAGGATATACCCATGAATAAATACATTTAAAAAAATAATATTAATGCATGATGATTTATATAAAAACAGGAAAAGCAAAACTCTACTTTGACAGATAAAAGTAGGGTTAATATTTGGCAAGGGATTAGGAGATTATGTTAGGGAATGGACAAATAAGAGTCTTCTAGGTGATGGTACTATTTTATTTCTTGATCTGGGTGGTGGTCAACCCAGGTATTTCCTTTGTGGTTATTTGTTGAACTGCATATTTACAGAGGGTGGTTCTAGTGTTTATCTGGTTGTATTTTACACTTCAAAAAGTAAAACAAGTTCAGTAATACACCAAAAACCTCCATGAATAACAATGACACACTTTATCAAATCAGGCTAACTCTAGATATTCATACGTACAGTAGAACAGATTTGACGGTGTTAGTGGATAACAACCTGCATTGAGACTACTGAAACAATCAGAGGTATAAATAAAATTGTTTGACATGGAAACAGTTTAACAGTCTTTAAGTAATGACCACCCTACATTACTCCATCTTCATTTGTGATGTGAATCAAAATTTCCCAGGTCTTTATTAAAATTAGTACAGCAAATTTGAAATGTGATGGGGAGTTTCATGAAGATGATTAGAAGATAATAGTACACTTAGAATATTATTTACAAAAATTAATTTTGAATGAAATATTACTAAAGTTATTTTATCATTTAAATAAGAAAGTTGCAAAATGGAAATTTACATATAGCTATTTACATATATTTATTGTTTGTAGATTTTTTTAAAAGTTTTATTTATTTATTTTTATTTATGACTGTGTTGGGTCTTCGTTTCGGTGTGAGGGCTTTCTCTAGTTGTGGCAAGCGGGGACCACTCATCGCGGTGTGCGGGCCTCTCACTATCACGGCCTCTCGTTGCGGAGCACAGGCTCCAGACACGCAGGCTCAGTAATTGTGGCTCACGGGCCTAGTTACCCGGCGGCATGTGGAATCTTCCCAGACCAGGGCTCTGAACCCGTGTCTCCTGCATTGGCAGGCAGATTCTCAACCACTGTGCCACCAGGGAAGCCGTGTTTGTAGATTTTTTGATGATGGCCATTCTGACTGGTGTGAGGTGACACCTCACTGTAGTTTTGATTTGCCTTTCTCTAATAATTAGTGATGTTGAACAACCTTTCATGTGTTCACTGGCAATCTGTATATCTTCTTTGTAGAAATGTCTGTTTAGATCTTCTGCCCATTTTTGGATTGGGCTGTTTGCTCTTTTGATATTGAGATGCATGGGCTGCTTATCTATTTTGGAGAATAATCCTTTGTCATTTTCTCGGTTTGCAAATACTTTCTCCCATTCTGAGGGTTGCCTTTTCATCTTGTTTATGGTTTCCTTTGCCATGCAAAACTTATTAAGTTTCATTAGTTCCCATTTGTTTACTTTTATTTTTGTTTGCTATGATTTATGTCATAGAGTGTTCTGCCTATGTTTTCCACTAAGAGTTTTATGGTGTCTGGCCTTATATTTAGGACTTTAATCCATTTTGAGTTTAGTTTTGTGTATTGTGTTAAGGAGTGTTCTAATTTCATTATTTTACATGCAATATTCCCAGAACCACTAATTGAAGAGGCTCTCTTTTCTCCACTGTGTATTTTTGCCTCCTTTATCAAAGATAAGGTGACCATATGTGTGTGGGTTTACCTCTGGGGTTACTACCCTGTTCCATTGATCAATATTTCTGTTTTTGTGCCAGTACCATACTGTCTTGATTACTTTAGCTTTGTAGTATAGTCTGAACTCAGGGAGGCTGTTTCCTCCAGCTCCGTTTTTCTTCCTCAAGACTGTTTTGGCTATTTGGAGTCTTTTCTGTTTCCATACAAATTGTGAAATTTTTTGTTCTATTTGTGTGAAAGATGCCATTCGTAGTTTGATAGGGATTGCATTGAATCTGTAGATTGCTTTAGGTAGTATAGTCATTTTCAAAATGTTGATTCTTCCAGTCCAAGAACATGGTATATCTCTCCATCTATTTGTATCATCTTTAATTTCTTTCATCAGTGTCTTATAGTTTTCTGCATACAGGTCTTTTGCCTCCCTAGGTAAATTTATTCCTAGGTATTTTATTCTTTTTGTTGCAATGGTAAATGAGAGTGTTTCCTTAATTTCTCTTTCAGATTTTTCATCATTAGTGTATAGGAATGCAAGAGATTTCTGTGCATTAATTTTGCATCCTGCTACTTTACCATATTCATTGATTAGCTCTACTAGTTTTTTTTTGGTAGCATCTTTAGGATTCTCTATGTATTATATCATGTCATCTGCAAACAGTGACAGCTTTACTTCTTTTCCGATTTGGATTCCTTTTATTTCCTTTTCTTCTCTGATTGCTGTGGCTAAAACTTCCAAAACTACGTTGACTAATAGTGGTGAGAGTGGGCAACCTTGTCTTGTTCCTGATCTTAGTGAAAATGGTCTCAGTTTTTAACGATTGAGAAAAATGTTGGCTGTGCGTTTGTCATATATAGACTTTATTATGTTGACGTAAGTTCCCTCTATGCCTACTTTCTTCAGGGTTTTATCATAAATTGGTGTAGAAAGCTTTTTCTGCATCTATTGAGATGATCATATGGATTTTCTCCTTCAATTTGTTAATATGGTTTATCCCATTGATTGTTTTGTGTATATTGAAGAATCCTTGTATTCCTGGGATAAACCCCACTTGATCATGGTGTATGATCCTTTTAATGTGCTGCTGGATTCTGTTTGCTAGTATTTTGTTGAGGATTTTTGCATCTATGTTCATCAGTGATACTGGCCTGTAGTTTTCTTTTTTTGTGACATCTTTTTCTGGTTTTGGTATTAGGGTGATGGTGGCCTCATAGAATGAGTTTGGGAGTGTTCCTCCCTGTGCTGTATTTTGGAAGAATTTGAGAAGGATAGGTGTTAGCTCTTCTCTAAATGTTTGATAGAATTCACCTGTGAAGCTATCTGGTCCTAGGCTTTTGTTTGTTGGAAGACTTTTAATCACAGTTTCAATTTCAGTGCTTGTGATTTGTCTGTGTATATTTTCTATTTCTTCCTGGTTCAGTCTAAGAAGGTCGTGCTTTTCTAAGAATTTGTCCATTTCTTCCAGGTTATCCATTTTATTGGCATATAGTTGCTTGTAGTAATCTCTCATGATCTTTTGTATTTCTTCAGTGTCAGTTGTTACTTCTCCTTTTTCATTTCTAATTCTGTTGATTTGAGTCTTCTCCCTTGTTTTCTTGATGAGTCTGGCTAATTGTTTATCAATTTTGTTTATCTTCTCAGAGAACCAGCTTTTAGTTTTATTGATCTTTGCTGTCATTTCCTTCATTTCTTTTTCATTTATTTCTGATCTGATCTTTATGATTTCTTTCCTTCTGCTAACCTTGGGGTGCTTTTGTTCTTCTTTCTCTAACTGCTTTAGGTGTAATGTTAGGTTGTTTTATTGATACGTTTCTTGTTTCTTGATGTAGGATTATATTGCTAATGACTTCCCACTTAGAATTCCTGCATCCCATAGGTTTTTTGGTCGCCATGTTTTCATTGTCATTTGTTCCTACGTATTTTTTTAATTTCATCTTTGATTTCTTCAGTGATATCTTGGTTATTTAGTAGTGTATTGTTTAGCCTCCATGTGTTTCTAGTTTTTTACTAATTTTTTCCTGTAATTGGTATCTAGTATCATAGCATTGTGGTCAGAAAAGTTACTTGATACAATTCCAATTTTCTTAAAGTTACCAAGTCTTGATTTGTGATCCAAGATATGGTCTATCCTGGAGAATGTTCCTTGAACCCTTGAGAAGAAAGTGTATTCTGTTGTTTTGGGATGGAATGTTCTATAAATATCAATTAAGTTCATCTTGTTTAATGTATCATTTAAAGCTTGTGTTTCATTTATTTTCATTTTGGATGATCTGTCCATTGGTGAAAGTAGGGTGTTAAAGTCCCCTACTATGATTGTGTTACTGTCAATTTCCCCTTTTATGGCTGTTAGCATTTGCCTTATGTATTGAGGTGCTTCTATGTTGGGTGCATAAATATTTACAATTGTTATATCTTCTTGGATTGATCCCTTGATCATTATGTAGTGTCCTTCTTTATCTCTTGTAATAGTCTTTATTTTAAAGTGTATTTTATCTGATATGAGAATTGCTACTCCAGCTTTCTTTTGATTTCCATTTGCATGGTATATGTTTTTCCATCCCCTTACTTTCAGTCTGTATGTGTCCCTAGGTCTGAAGTGGGTCTCTTGTAGACAGCATATATACAGGTCTTATTTTGTATCCATTCAGCCCGCCTGTGTCTTTTTGTTGGAGCATTTAATCCATTTACACGTAAGGTAGTTTTTGATATGTATGTTCCTATTACCATTTCTTATTGTTTTGGGTTTGTTATTGTAGGTCTTTTCCTTCTCTTGTGTTTCCTGCCTAGAGAAGTTCCTTTGGCATTTGTTGTAAAGCTGGTTTTGGTGGTGCTGAATTCTCTTAGCTTTTGCTTGTCTGTAAAATTTTAGTTTCTCCCACAAATCTGAATGATATCCTTGCTGGGTAATCTTGGTTGTAGGTTTTTCCCTTTCATCACTTAAATATGTTCTGTCACACCCTCTGGCTTGCAAAGTTTCTGCTGTGAAATCAGCTGTTAACCTTCTGGGGATTCCCTTGTATATTATTTGTTGTTTTTCCCTTGCTGCTTTTAATATTTTTTCTTTGTATTTAATTTTTGATACTTTGATCCATATTTGTCTTGGTGTGTTTCTCCTTGGATTTATCCTGTGTGGGACTCTCTGTGCTTCCTGGACTTGATTGACTCTTTCCTTTCCCATATTAGGGAAGTTTTCAACTATAATCTCTTCAAATATTTTCTCAGTCCCTCTCTTTTTCTCTTCTTCTTCTGGGACCCCTATGGTTTGAATGTTGGTGCATTTAATGTTGTCCCAGAAGTCTCTGAGACTGTCCTCAATTATTTTCATTCTTTTTTCTTTATTCTGCTCTGTGGTAGTTATTTCTACTATTTTATCTTCCAGGTCACTTATCCGTTCTTCTGCCTCAGTTATTCTGCTACTGATTCCGTCTAGAGAATATCTAATTTCATCTATTGTGTTGTTCATCATTGTTTGTTTGCTCTTTCGGTCTTCTAGGTCCTTGTTAAATGTTTCTTGTATTTTCTCTATTCTATTTCCAAGAGTTTGGATCCTCTTTACTATCATAACTCTGAATTATTTTTCAGGTAGACTGCCTATTTCCTCTTCATTTGTTAGGTCTGGTGGTTTTTTACCTTGCTCCTTCATCTGCTGTGTGTTTCTCTGTCTTCTCATTTTGCTTAACTTACTGCATTTAGGGATTTCCTTTCACAGGCTGCTGGTTTGTAGTTCCCATTGTTTTTGGCATCTGCCCCCAGTAGGTAAGTTTGGTTTAGTGGGTTGTGTAGGCTTCCTTGTGGAGGACACTGGTGCCTGTGTTCTGGTGGTTAAGTCTGGATCTTGTCTTTCTGGTGGGCAGGACCGAGTCCGGTGGTGTGTTTTGGGGTGTCTGTGACCTTATGATGATTTTAGGCATCCTCTCTGCTAATGGGTGGGGTTGTGTTCCTGTCTTGCTCTTTATTTGGTATGGGGTGTCCTGCACGGTAGCTTACTGGTCATTGAGTGGAGCTGCGTCTTAGTGTTGAGATGGAGATCTCTGGGAGAGTTTTTACCTTTTGATATTACGTGGGGCTGGGAGGTCTCTGGTGGTCCACTGTCCTGAACTTGGCTCTCTCAACTCAGAGCCTCAGGCCTGATACCTGGCCAGAGCACCAAGACCCTGTGAGCCACACAGCTGGAAGAAAAGGGAGAAAAAAAAATAAAGAAAGAAAATAAATAAAATAAAGTTATTAAAATAAAAAATAAATTATTAAAAATAAAAAGTAACAAAAAATAAAAATATAAGAAGAAAGAAAGAAAGAAGAGAGCAACCAACCAATAAACAAATTCACCAATGATAACAAGTGCTTAAAACTATACAAAAAAAAAAAAAGACACAACCCTAGGACAAATGGTAAAAGCAAATCTATATAGACAAAATAACACAAAGAAGCATAAACATACACACCCACAAAAAGAAGATAAAAAGGGTAAATATATATATATAAAAGAAGAGAACAACCAAATCAATAAACAAATTTACCAATGATAATAAGGTTTGAATACTAAACTGAGATAAACTTAAAACCAGGAACAAATTAGATGCAGAAAGTAAACCCCAAGTCTACAGTTGTACCCAAAGCCCACCATCTCGATTCTGGGATGATTGGTTGTCTATTCAGGTATTCCACAGATGCAGGGTACATCAAGTTGATTGTGGAGCTTTAATCCGCTGCTCCTGAGGCTGCTGGGAGAGATTTCCCTTTCTCTTCTTTGGTCTCACAGCTCCCAGGGGCTCAGCTTTGGATTTGGCCCCGCCTCTGCATGTAGGTCACCTGAGGGCGTCTGTTCTTCGCTCAGACAGGACGGGGTTAAAGGAGCCGTTGATTCGGGTGCTCTGGCTCACTCAGGCCGTGGGGGAGGGAGGGGCATGGAGTGCGGGGTGGGCCTGCGGCGGCAGAGGCTGGCGTGACGTTGCACCAGCCTGGGGTGTGTCGTGTGTTCTCCCGGGGAAGTTGTCCCTGTATCCCGGGACCTTGGCAGTGCCGGGCTGCACAGGCTCCCAAGAGGGGAGGTGTGGAGAATGACATGTGCTTGCACACAGGCTTCTTGGTGGCGGCAGCAGCGGCCTTAGTTTCTCAAGGCTGTCTCTGGGGTCTGTCCTGATAGCCGCGGCTCGCGCCCATCTCTGGAGCTCGTTTAGGTGGTGTTCTGAATCCCCTCTCCTCGCACACCCTGAAACAGTGGTTTCTTGCCTCTTAGGCAGTTCCAGACATTTTCCCAGATGCCCTCCCTGCTAGCTGTGGTGCACTAACCCCCTTCAGGCTGTGTTTGTTCACTCAGCCAACCCCAGTCCTCTCCCTGGAATCTGACCTCCGAAGCCCGAGCCTCAGCTCCGAGCCCCCGCCCGCCCCGGCGGGTGAGCAGACAAGCCTCTCTGGCTGGTGAGTGCTGGTTGGCACCGATCCTCTGTGCGGGAATCTCTCTGCTTTGCCCTTCATGCTCCAGTGCTCTCCTCTGTGGCTCCCAAGCTTCCCCACCCCCATCTGCACCAGTGAAGTGGCTTCCTAGTGTGTGGAAACTTTTCCTCCTTCAAAGCTCCCTCTCAGAGTTGCAGGTCCCATCCCTATTCTTTGTTTTTGTTTTGTTTTGTTTTTGTTTTTGTTTTTTTGTGGTACGCGGCCCTCTCACTGTTGTGGCCTCTCCCGTTGTGGAGCACAGGCTCCAGACGCGCAGGCTCAGCGGCCATGGCTCACGGGCCCAGCCGCTCTGTGGCATGTGGGATCCTCCTGGACCGGGGCACGAACCCATGTCCCCTGCATCGGCAGGAGGACTCTCAACCACTGTGCCACCAGGGAAGCCCCCCGTCCCTATTCTTTTGTCTCTGTTTTTTTCTTTTTTTTTTTTTTTTTGCCCGACCCAAGTACGTGGGGATTTTCTTGCCTTTGGGGAAATCTGAGGTCTCTGCCATCATTCAGTAGGTGTTCTGTAGGAGTTGTTCCACTTGTAGATGTATTTTTGATGTATTTTGGGAGAGGAAGGTGATCTCCACGTCTTACTCCTCTGCCATTTTGAAGGTCCTCTATCGAAAGTTTCCATCGTTGACCTGTCCATTCAAGTAGCTCATTTTTCTTTGTGTTTCCATTTTAATTTATGATTTATTTGACTGAATTCAAAAATATATTTTTTGTAGTTTTGTAGATCAAAAAGAAAACTTCTTATATCTGTTACTTTGTCTACAAGTCCACACACAGTTGCAATTTAAAGGCATATATTTCTGCGTGGTATAATTAAAAATGTGTTCTTCATCTGGAAATAGGAATGCAGCTTATCTATATAAATCTTTTCGGGTGTATTGTGGGTTCCCAATTCTCAAATGAGATTTATGGTAAATGGTTCTTCACACTTTATGATGTAAAATGCATGTGTGTTAGTGGTTATGATGAGATTAAAAGAATTCCATTTTTTAAACAGCCAATTTTGGTTATATTAAGGCATAAAGATCCAGACCACAAATGGTCAGGTCTATTACGTCTTAAAAACCCATTATCTGAACATTATGCAGTCATTATTTATTATGACAGTTGAACAAGATAGCTTCATGAACATGATCAAATCTGTTCACTACATGGTCTTAGCTCTAATATCTATATAGGCAGCTGCTTCCAACAGGACTGCAGGGCTAAGACTGAAGATACTATGGAGAAAGTAGCTGCCTTGTCACATGATGTGAAGTATTCCTCTTGGAGGGGTTACATGAAGACTATCTTAACCAGTAAGGCATGTGCCAGTTTGCAGAGCGCTACAGAACCTTGCAGGTACTTGTGACTGATGATCAAGGTGGAAGAGATGGCTAAAACTTGTACAAGGGAGCCTTTGCTTAATGATTAAAAAAAAAAGTGTTGTAAGACATTTGGTAGCATAATGTCTTGTTAACAGCCATGAGATCCAGAATTATTCAGACCAGGGCTTGAAATTCACCTCTGCTTTTTATTAACTGTGTGAACTGGGCAAAACACCTAACCTCCATCTCCTTTTATTTTTCATTAAAATGAGAAACATAATCCTTCTCTTCTGTGCTTGTTCTGAGTATTAGGGAAAAAAAGGTGAATTAAGTAAAACGAGCCTGGGAAATAATTTACATATTTAGATTAATCTATTCATTGGTTTGTCTGTACAATGATCATAAGTTTAAAGAAGTAAAACCTATAGAAATAAAATGTATTCATTTCATGGAGATTATTATGGAAATTTATTGTTATTTGCTTGGTGCTAATGAATAGTGTTAATTTTAGTTTACCTTCAGTAAAACCTGATTATTTTGTTTTGCTCAGCCAGCATTCTTCACACTAGGGGTTGATTTCCACACACACCTCTAGCCCTGCCTCTCTCCTAAGGGGACCTGTCTTTCCTTTGTGTTCTGCCTAAATCAGTAATGTTACAAATTTCAGTCACCTGTACTAGAAATTCAGAGACACCTTCAAGTATTTCATTATCTATATAGAAATCGTTTTTACAAACTTCTGAAATTTACCCAGCACGTTTTTTCTTGGACAATTCTTGCTCTATATTTACTGTTCTTATCAAGGCCCTCCTGTCTTCTCTGCAGTTGTTGCCTGGTCGACAACGCACCACGTTTCTCTGCCCTTCCAGTTTTGTTCTGTTATTGTGAATAAGCTGCCCAGACTTCTATAAAAGCTGGTGTCCACACTCATACTTTAGATTCCTTTCCCTCCCTCCTCTGCAAGGCACAATTCTACCAGTTTTATAGTCTTTCTCCAGACTCTATTTTTTCTCTCTAATAAATAACTCAGACTAGCTATAAATATACTAGAATTTCTCCATCTTATATATATATATATATATATATAAAATATATATTTATATATAATAGATATATATATTTACTATATCTATACTATATACACATACTTGCATAAACACAAAAATAAATTCATATCAAACTAAATATATATCTATACATGTGATGTATATATATGTAGATATATAAATATACACATCTAGATATACCTATATCAGATCTATCTACTACCTACTGAGCTATCTCTCTGTTTATTATCTCTCTATCATTTTCTTTGTTATTTTGCCTGTATCAGTCAGCACAGGCCGGATTGTGCTCTGGCATGTAGGAATGCCAGAATCTCAATGAGTGGCTTAGAACAGCAAAGACTCCTTTCTGCACACACTGCCTGTCTCCCACCAGTTGGGAGGTGTCTGTGCTCACTGAATTTCTTTCGGGTGATGAAGCAGTCTTCACCTTGAATGTTTCTGGTTGCCGTGCCAGAGCAACTGAGATCTCTGAAGGATCTCAAACCAGCAATTAAATATTTTCACCCAGAAGTAATATTCATATCTTAATACACATGTCATATCTTGGGCACCACTCAGGGTTAAGGAAGCTAGGAAGTTCATCCATGTACCCAGAAGGCAGAGTTAAAAATATCTGATGAATGCATTATTTCCGCAGACAATCTACCATGTTTTTTCTTTCAGATATTTTCCATGTTGGAATTACTTTTCTTTTTTTAGTTGAAGTATAGTTGTGACAATCTACCTTTTATCAATGAATATTTGGTTCTCCCCATAGGCAATAGATACTCACCCAGTCCCCGAAGGAGACAACCCAAAAGTTCAGTCCAGTAAAAACATCATGGTATCCAATTTTAATTTCAGGAGCTCTGAAGGGTGCTCAGTTATGTCTTTATCAGACCCAAGTGGTTCCCCTTGATCTAGAAACCTATGCAATAAAAGGATGAGCTCTCTTTCTCCTCATACATTCAAATTCCATAGGTGGAATGGGGATTATATGATTACAATAAATTCCTGTATTCAGATAAGTGAAGAGGAAATTAAGCACTTGGTCTATAGTAATTCTGAGATGTCTTTGGGCGATTAAGTGGGCATGGAGGCCTCCCCCTGGGATGTAGCTCCCTTGTTCCTGGAAGGCCCTGACTCTGCCCTCCTGCAAGTTGTTCCTTTTTTATATCCTCTTAGCTCTACCTGAAGGGATTTGTGAAATGTGTATTTTGTGGGTGCTGAAGAAATTTTTAGCCCACAGTATGGACCTAGACACCTGGGGATACAAATTTTGTTTTAGGTCTTCAATAGTTTTCTATTTTCTTTCAGGTAGTTAGAAAATATAGTCCTCTCAAAAATGTAATGAGCTTTTTGTCTGTTTAATTCAGATGGCCTCCAGGTGCTAAGAGCCCAACGAAACTGATAACATAGTAAACAGAAGGGCCAGATTCAGACCTGTGCTGTGGGGCCCAGCGTCTGTGTTCCTGGTTACAACGCTGCACTGACTTTCTTTCTAGACATTTAACTTTCCCACCTGTAATCACTTCAAAGGGCAATGATTGCAGCATCACCATATTTGTAAATCTTAAAATATTTAGAACATACTAAAGGTCTATTCTTTGTATATCAAAAAGACCTAGTTTATTTTATTAAGTTTATATATCGAGGTTTTGAGATCATAGAGTATTCCAAGCTCACTCCATTTTATCAATTTTTCACTATCACATCTTACAAGTGATATTATCACCCTCAATCATATCAACTTCCCTAATACAGATTTCACACAATTTTTAAAATTTCTAACCAGTAACATTGCCTTAGTTTTATGTTTTAGCAGCACCTCATATTGTCACGTTACTTAAAACAATGATAGTCAGTATACAAGTTTTTTTGTTGTTGTTCCCATATCCAATTCTTGCGACTAATCTCACTTTACTCCGCTCTTATATATTTACAAATACAATATTATTTTGCAGAATATGTATGTTGTTATATTGCGTATATTGTTCCGTAGCAATTGATATTGGTTTTCCACCTCTTAAAAAATGCATTGTATCTTGATTCTGTCACTCACCAAATTGATAGCCATCTCTCAGAGGTAAGAATCTTCTGCAGATTTGACAGGAATCTGCCATGTTATCAATGAGGTAACTGCTGAAAATGTTAAATAGGTTAGAAATCACATAGTACAGACCTCTAAATAAAGAATTTTACATTTTGGGGGCCTGATTATTTAAGCAGCAACAGAATAAGAAGCTATGGTCATACGAATAATCCATGAGCAGCTTATCTTCAAAGATAGCACTGGCTCAGAGGTATATTATCTGGGACTGTGGGGGAGGCAAAAGGCACAAAACAGAGGCTAGAAAACCAGTGTCTCCTCAGCATTCTGATACTTACAAGCTAGGAGACGGACAGTCACCCAAGCACTACAAGTTTTAGTTTTGTACATTAATCATAAAATGACTGTCTTGTGTACATTACAGTCACATTGTAAGCATTCTTGTGCAAGGATGTTAGACATTCTATCACAGTCATCATAGTATCAGCTGCAGTATCACGAATAGCTTTCTATATGAGAAAGGTACTTATTTGTTTGTTTTTTAATTTTATCTTTCCAGTAAGCCTAGGGTGTAGGTACTGTTAAATACACACTATCTTTTTAAAAAGAGAAAACAGAGGCCCAGCGGAAATACACAAGTTGTTAGTTACTGACAAAGTTTAGTTTGGGAATGAGATCTAACTTGACATTATGCAATTCTGTAAAATACAATGGATTTAAAAACCCTTTGTAAAGTGTAAAATTGGTTAAATGTAAAACATTATGCTTCCGAATAGAGTGTAATTAAATAAACCTCAATAATTTGACACCAATTTTTATTAGATTACTTTACCTTTTCCTTTGTTTGTAAGAGATTATGCTTAATTGTATTAACCAATGTGAAAATCTTACTTAAATGAAAGTTCTCTGAGAAAATTAAAACTGCATTAATAAAATAAAAGCTCTGGAAAAACTTATTAAGAAGCAATAGAGCAATTTTCATTAAGTAACAACAGAGTGAGAAACTGATAAAGATTTAAAAGATGCAGTAAATAGTAATAGGACTAGAAATGGCTGATGAATATAGAAAAATTGATCAACTTCATTGATACAACCAAACATTGAAAATTAAATTACATAAGCTACAAAGTATGCAAACACGTAATAAGGATGATAAATAGTATTTTCCAGGGCAAATTAGGCAGAAATTCGCCTTTACCTCAGATAAAGTTGGAATAAACACAAACTTTCTTTAAAAAATAATATATATGTTAAAAAATGTGTATATATACAATGTTCACATATCTTATTCAGTTATTTCTACTTCCAAAAAGTTAGTGAAATGATATAATATAAATTATGCTCAAAGCTATATACTTACAAATATTCATTAGATTGTTTCATATAATACCACAAAATTTAAAACAAGTATTTAAAAGCATGAAAATCACATTAGGAAATTATATTATAGTTTTCAAAAAGAATGTTATACTTCCACCTAATAATACCTTTTCTAAGAATATATAATAACCTTGGAATATGTTCAAATTGTTAAGAATAAATGTAGAAAGCTAAGTATATAATAATGCCCATTCTTTTTTAATTTTGCAATAGTTTTAGATTTACAGAAAAGTTTAGGAGACCAGGCAGAGAATTTCCACATATCATACACCAAGTTTTCCCTGTATGAACCTTCCCCAAATACCCTGTTTTTTAAAATTCCCTATATGAACTCTATATGAATTTCCCCTATAATACACTATTATGCATATTCCACTGTAATGGAAAGAAGATGGTGGGAGCAAGATTTCTAACTGTTGTAGTGGTAGTTCAAAGAAAGCAAGAGAATTAGGCTAGATCCCCCTAGATCTGTGTGGTAATTGATAAGAGTTAGAGAAATCACTGTGGATTCAAGTTTAGCTGAATAAGGATATAAATAGTTTCATATAGAAATATTTACTATGCGTATATACAAAGGTTAGTATACACACATACATCATTACTCAATCAGCTGAGAGGGCCTAGAAGCAATAACACCTCAGTAGCAAGGAACACATCTAACACCCAGATCTTGGCTTCTAATACCATTCTCCAATAAAAGGTCCAATTTTCCTTGGAAAAATGGCTGATTATAGGACTGGGGCAAGAAATATACAACATGAGCTTGGAGCAACTTGTATTGTCAGAAAGTGAGGAAGTACTAAACAAATTAAATAATAAGGGTATCTCAAAAGGACACAAGAGTCGACTGAAAGAGCACCCAATGCCAACTATGGGAAAATTTGAGCAAAATAATAATAGTAATAATAGTAACAATAGTAAGAATAATAATGATGATGATAATGAATTGCATCATAAACCAAAGTATAATATATGTGAGTTCATACTGGCTTGTCTTTTCATTCTCTTAACAGAATCTTCTATATAGAGAGAGCACACAATTTTAATTTTAATGAAGTTCAATTTATAAATAACTTCTTTCATGGACTGTGCTGCTAATGTTGTATCTGAAAACTCATCACCAAAACAAAGGTCACATAGATTTTCTCCTCTGTTTTATTCTATAAAGTTTAGAGTTGTACGTTTTGCAGTTGGGACTGTAATTTCAATCAATTTTTCTGTAAGTTGTAAGGCTTTGTTGATGTCAAGTTTTTTGCTTATGTACATCCAATTTTCCAAGCACCATTTGTTGAAAAGCTATTCTTTCTCTATTGAATTGTCTGTGCACATTTTTCAAAACTCAGATAACTGTAGCCCTGTGGTCCATTTCTGGGCTTTCTAGTCTGTTATCTATGTGTCCGTTCTTTTGTTCGTTCCATGTTGTCTCTATCATTGTGATTTTATGTTTAGTCTTGAAATTGGGTAGAATGAGTCCTCCAGTGTAGTTTTTCTTCTTTAGTATTAGGTTGACTATTCTAGATCTTTTCCTTACCATGTAAAACTTTTAATCATTTTGTTAAGATCTGCACAATAGCTTGCTGATATAGTGATTGGAAATGCGTTTAATCTATAAATCAAGCTGGGAACAATTGGCATCTTTACAGTATTAAGTATTCCAATGTATCTTCATTTATTTGATTTTTCTTAGCAGATTTTTATAGCTTTCCACATATCAATCCTACATAGGTTTTGTCAGGTTTATACATAAATATTAATATTTCACTTCTTCATGCAAATGGTATTGTTTTTGCAATTTCAAATTCCAGTTGTTCATTGGTGATATATAGGAAGACAATCAACTTTTGCATACTGATCATGTATCCTACAACCTTGTTATGCTCACTTATTGGTTACAGAGCTTTTCTTATAGATTCTTTGGGGTTTTCTACATAGACAATATGGCGCCTGCTAGATATATATACCTCTCTTTCTGTATAAACTGTATGTATATATTTTTTATCTTATTGCACTAGGTAGAACTTTCAGTACTATGTTGACAGATAAGAGTGACAAGAAAGGACATCCTGTCTTCTTCCCAGTCTAAGTGGGAAAGTGTTCAGTCTTTCCATCATTATGTATGTAGTTAGCTGGAAGTTTTGTTTAAATATTCCTAAGTCAAAGAAGTTCTCTATCCTAGATTTTCAAGATCTTTTTAATGAATTGGTGTTGGGTTTTGTCAAATACTTTTTTGTGTGTCAATTGATATGATCATATGATTTTCTTTATTAGCCCATTGATAAGGTGAGCTACATTATTAATTTTAAATATTGACTTCCCCCTAATAAGGAGGTCTGGGTAGAGACCTCAGCCAAAGGCCCCAAAGAAACTCCAGTTGAAGACACCTGCATTCCTGAAATGAATTCTATTTCTTCATGGGGTATAATTTTGTTTGTGTTTATTGTTTAATTCAACTTGCTATTATTTTATTGAGGCTTTTCATGTCTAAGTTCATGAGTGGCATTGGTCTGTGATTTTCCTTTCATAAATGAATTAAGGAGTGTTTCCTCTGCATCTGTTTTCTGGATATTGTGGAGAGGTTGTGTTATTTCTTTCATAAATGTGCAGTAGATTCACCAGCAACATCATCTAGGCCTAGTGTTTTCTTTTGTGAAGGTTATTAATTATTGATTCCATTTATGTAACAGATATAGAGCTGTCAAGACCTCAGTTAAGCTGAAGAAGGAGAGCAGGACAGCCAGGTGTCAGGGTCTTCAACTAAAGCAACAACCTGTCTTATATACAATGGACTATTACTCAGCCATAAAAAAAGAATGAAATAATGCTGTTTGCAGCAACATGGATGGACCTAGATATTGTCATATTAAGTAAAGTAAGTCAGACAGAGAAAGACAAATATCATATCACTTATATGTGGAATCAAATGAACTTATTTACCAAACAGAACTAGACTCACAGACAGAAAACAAACTTATGGTTACCAAATGGGAAAGGGGGTCGAGAGGGATAAATTAGAAGTATGGGATTAACAGATACACACTACTATATGTAAAATAGATCAACAACAAGGCCCTATTGTATAGCACAGGAAACTATATTCAGTATCTTGTAATAACCTATAATGGAAAAGAATCTGAAAAAGAATATATATATAACTCTTTGCTGTATGACATACAGCAAGTAGGAAGTATACATAGGAGCTGTGAGCAAAAACATGTATGAAACTGGCAAACATACATAATAGTGAGTGAAAGATAAACACGAAATAATATACTGTATATATCTATTTATGTGCTATTAAATCCTAGAAAAAAAGATCTATGCTATTTAGGGATACATTGATACTTGGTAAAACTATGATAGAAACAAGAAAGTAATAGCAAAAAATGGTAGAATATTGGTTACTTGTGGGGAGCTGGTATTGTGTATGTGATAGGACACATGAGTGGCTTCTAAAGGGCTGACAGTATTCCACTTCTGTACTTACTTGATAATTCCAAAGATGTTTCTTTCATCATTACTCATTTATACTGAACACTTTATGTGCATTTTCTATATGTGTAATATTTTATAATAAAATTAAATGAATAAAATAGTATTGACATTGGAAGACCAGTGTTTTAATTTGGTAGTTATGTTTGAGTGTGACCCTGGCAATCTTAACTAAAAGCTCTGCTCTTCATTTTCTCTTCTGAAATGAGTAGATTGGAATTTGAAATCTCTTATCATCTCATTGTCTCAGTCTCATCAACTTATTGTATATAATTTATAATGTTACTATATTGTTTTACCCTCATACCTATTCATTTGTTCATTCTATTCATTCAAGAAATACATATTAGATACATTTTATTGCAAGACATTATGTTAAGCACTGGGTGCAAAGCAATGTAAAAAATAAGTAAAAATAATATAAAATAAGTATAGTCTGGGAATAGTAACATTTTTTAAATGTTTGCAGTACATTTATGGCCTATATCTAGTTTGTCTTCATATTAAGTTGTGTTATCACACTCAAAATTTTTCATGCTTTAAAGTGTTTTTAGTAAGCTAACACTTAGATAAGTTTTTTTAGATTTATCCCTTTATTTTTTTCTAATTCTCAGTGGATAGGAGAAGAAATATTGAAACAATTGCAGTGTCTCAATTCTCTTATGTATACTGAGGCAAGAAGTCCTAACACAGGTGTCTGAATTACTCTTCTGAATACAGCTAAAAAAATCTAATTGTCATTGAGTACATCCAAATGCAAAGCACTTTTCTTTAACCTGTGCAAAACAAAAAAACCCAAACAAAACAGTAAAGTAGATTTTATTGTTCACCACTCCCAATCCTGCTTTATAAATGATGGCCCTGGTGTTCATCCATAAGGTCACACAACATACAACTTGAGAGCTGAGTTCCAGGTTGACTCATGTTTTGTCTTGAAACACAGTAGCTGCCTCCTTGGCCAGGTGGCTCAAATAAGCAGAGTCCAGCCGCTGAGTACATATGTACCGCATGAACAGAGAATCATGCTCTGGCAGGTGACTACATCACCCAGGTTGTTTATTATTTATTCTCCTTGGAGTGGGGGGTGGGCAGGGAGATGACACAAAACAAGTAACCCAAGCATTTATTTTCATGTAATTTGAAACGTCTTCTCAAAGTAATTTTAAATTTTAAAGAATATAGTAAATCACAGAAAATAACTGGGTAGATGTAAAATGGAATTAGAAATCATCAAGCTTCAGCCCCTTTTGCAAATGAGTAAACTAAGCCCCAGAAAAATTGTGTAACTTTTTCAAATTTTAATAGGTATTTCTCAACAGTGCCAGAGGGAAAAAACAGAATATTGAACTTGTTTAATCATTTTTAAACATTTTAGCAGGATTCATTTGCATACAAACAATGTGATAATTGCATGATTCATATTTATTTATTAGAGTAAGTCCAGGAGGAATTATTATAGGCAACATTTTGCCAACATAATTTCCAGGCTGACTTTAAAAAAGCTTCTCCTTGAATTATTGAAATTGATGAGGTTTTACTCTATGTTTACAACTAACCTTCAAAAGAAATTTATGAATTGCCTTGCTTTAAAAATGGCTTTAGGTTTTTAATGTCCTTTATATAAAATTACACCTTGAAATCAAAGATGAAAAACTAAATTATCTCCTTTATTTTACAGTGGGATACTAATATTCACTGACCCAGAATGCTGATTTCGGGAAAAGTAAATGTACTCAAGGTTTACTGAAATTAAACTAAACTCATGCCATCTCCTTAGATACTTATATACGTTTTTCTTCCTTTTCCTGTCTTCCAGAGTGGCTGTACCATTTTACATTTCCCCCAGCAGTGAATGTGAATTCCTGTTGCTCCACATCTGCACCAGCATTTGGTGTTGTCAGTGTTCTAGATTTTGGCCATTCTAATAGTGTGTAGTGGCATCTCATTGTTGTCTTAATTTGCATTCTTCTTATGACATATGATAGGGAACATCTTTTCACATGCTTATTCCTGTCTATGTATCTTCCTTTGTGAGGTGTCCCTGAAGGTCCATTTTTTTGTTTGCTTTCTTATTGTTGAGTTTTAAGAGTACTTTGTATATTTTGAATAGCAACCCTTTATCAGATGTGTCTTTTGCAAATATTGTCTCTCAGTCTGTGGCTTGTCTTCTTATTCTCCTGACAATTTCTTTTGCAGAGCAGCTTTTCATTTTAATGAAGTAGAGCAAGATCACATATTTTATTCAATAAAAATAATAGCAGCGTTGGCATAGGTGACATTGTTTATCTTTATATATTTGGGGGTCTTGCAGGATAGAAAAGATTTAATAACCTTTATGGACAGCACTTATTTACTTAAGAAATGCTGGTATTTTTGTTTCCTGGTGCGCAAGGAGAGGGGATTAAGATCGCTACTTAAAGGAGCTCCAGAGACGGCCACGAGCCGGGGGTTAACAGCGCGCACCCCAACGACTGACATTAACGCTAAGGCCGCTGCTGCCACCACCAAGAAGCCTGTGTGCGAGCACAGGTCACTATCCACACCCCCCTTCCGGGGAGCCTGTGCAGCCCGCCACTGCCAGGGTCCCGGGATGCAGGGACAACTTCCCCGGGAGAACGCACGGCGCGCCTCAGGCTGGCGCAACGTCACGCCGGCCTCTGCCACCGCAGGCTCGCCCTGCACTGCGTGCCCCTCCCTGCCCCCGGCCTGCGTGAGCCAGAGCCCCTGACTCAGCGGCTCCTTTAACCCCGTCCTGTCTGAGCTAAGAACAGACGCCCTCCGGCGACCTACACGCAGAGGCGGGGCCAAATCCAAAACTGAGCCCCTGTGAGCTGTGAGAACAAAGAAGAGAAAGGGAAATCTCTCCCAGCAGCCTCAGGAGCAGCGGATTAAAGCGCCACAATCAACTTGATGTGCCCTGCATCTGTGGAATACATGAATAGACAACCAATCATCCCAAATTGAGGAGGGGGACTTTGAGAGCAAGATTTATGATTTTTTTCCCGTTTCCTCTTTTTGTGAGTATGTATGTGTGTGCTTCTGTGTGAGATTTTGTCTGTATAGCTTTGCTTTCACCATTTGTCCTAGGGTTCTATCCGTCCGTTTTTTTTTGTTTTTGTTTTTTTTAACTTAAAAAGTTTTTTTCTTAATAATTATTTTTTATTTTAATGACTATTTTATTTTACCTTACTTTTTATTTTCTTTTATCCTCTTTCTTTCTACTTTTTCTCCCTTTTATTCTGATCCGTGTGGATGAAAGGCTCTTGGTGCTGCAGCCAGGAGTCAGTGCTGTGCCTCTGAGGTGGGAGAGCCAACTTCAGGACACTGGTCCGCAAGAGACCTCCCAGCGCCACATAATATCAAACAGAGAAAATCTCCCAGAGATCTCCATCTCAACACCAACACCCAGCTTCACTCAACGACCAGCAAGCTACAGGGCTGGACACCAAATGCCAAACAACTAGCAAGACAAGAACACAACCCCCCCCATTAGCAGAGAGGCTGCCTAAAATCATAAGTCCACAGACATCCCAAAACACCACCAGACGTGGACCTGCCCACCAGAAAGACAAGATCCAACCTCACCCACCAGAACACAGGCACTAGTCCCTTCCACCAGGAAGCCTACACAACCCACTGAACCAACTTTAGCCACTGGGGACAGACACCAAAAACAACGGGAACTACGAACCTGCAGCCTGCAAAAAGGAGACCCCAAACACAGTAAGATAAGCAAAATGAGAAGACAGAAAAACAAACAGCAGATGAAGGAGCAAGATAGAAACCCACCAGACCTAACAAATGAAGAGGAAATAGGCAGTCTACCTGAAAAAGAATTCAGAGTAATGATAATAAAGATGATCCAAAATCTTGGAAATAGAATGGAGAAAATACAAGAAACATTTAACAAGGACCTAGAAGAACTAAAGATGAAACAAGCAATGATGAACAGCACAATAAATGAAATTAAAAATACTCTAGATGGGATCAATAGCAGAATAACTGAGACAGAAGAATGGATAAGTGACCTGGAAGATAAAATGGTGGAAATAACTACTGCAGAGCAGAATAAAGAAAAAAGAATGAAAAGAACGGAGGACAGTCTCAGAGACCTCTGGGACAACATTAAATGCACCAACATTCGAATTATAGGGGTTCCAGAAGAAGAAGAGAAAAAGAAAGGGACTGAGAAAATATTTGAAGAGATTATAGTTGAAAACTTCCCTAACATGGGAAAGGAAATAGTTAATCAAGCCCAAATTTTTGCTAAACCAAAATTTACAGAGTATAAAAAAGCCCTTGGGAGGAAAAAAAGCCCTTGAGCAGTTGACTTTCTTTTGTTCTTTGTTCTTTTGATCTCACATTTATTTTAGATGCTTTTCTAAGTCCTTCTTTCAGTTAAACACATTCACAGTTAAGAAAAAATAAGCCTGTAGCTCTCCCTGGTATAAAAATAATGAAAGTGCCATTTCTGTATTCTTTTAACATTTTCTTACAACTAACTACTATGAAAGTGTAATAAAGTTACATGCAAATACAATATATTGCCTTTTAGGAACTTACAGGTGAAAAGAACAAATAAGAAGATAATATGATAAGCATTAAACAACAACAACAGCAGAACATGATCAGCCAGGAAAACATGATATTTGTGTCTTTGGAGAAAATATCGAGAACAGATTTATATTGAATCTGACATGCTATATTGAATATAAATGATAAAGAGGACATTAAATGACAAGCACAGGGCAATTCAATGTGACTAGTGCATGTGTTGTCTAGGAATGTGTAGAAATTGGAGAGCTTCAAATTGAGTATTCTTTGAATATGCAAATACTTCCCATGAAGTGCTTACCATAAACCATTCTTTTATTACATACAAAAACAGAACCAGCTGCAAGTAACGAAACGTAAACTTTTGGTGGACTAAACAGATAAAAGATCTATTTTATATCTCACATTACAATATATGGAAGCTGTATATGGAAGCTGGAAACGGTTGCTGTAAAAAATCCCTTTAATAAACCAGTTTATTTGTCTCTTCTCTCTGCCAGTCTTAGAATATTGACCTTCTTCTTCATTTCTGTCATCTTGTGAATGTACTGAATTCTGATAAATCTATAGATTCTCAATCCAAGGAAAGCCCCCCCTACCAAAAAAAGAACTTAAGAATGGTACCAGGTACATCAATAACCGTCTATAAAATATGATTATCAGTAAAATATTCTTTTTGATTCTCCCCTGCCTTTGATACAGAGCAATCAGTGATGTCTCAACCCCAAGTTTTCTTACAAATAATTTCCCAAAGTTACTCAGCAGCATTCCACTTATCATCTTACTGGTAAAACGGAATAGCCATCCTTAGCTGCAAGGAGCTTGGCTAAGTGATTATCTAGCTGGCACATTGCTTCCCAACTAAGACAGGAAGAAAGGGCAATGGGAATTGGATAAGAATCATCTTGCTATGCTGCAACTTTTGCTAACAAATCTATGAGCTTGCTAAAAATACCAAATGTGATTTTCTCTCAAAAAATCATTTCCTTGTCATTTAATAAATGCTTCCTTTCACTTCATGGCTCTTCCCTCAATTATAGATTCTGTGAGTTTGCTTAATATGTGAGACTCACTGCTCTGTAATTCAGAGGATTCAAGTTGAATACCTTGTCATAGAAGATATCAACGAATTGTCCATCCTTCAGTTCAATATGCACTCTAAATGACACACTATAAATTTAGGACAACAGACATTCAATTTCAATTAAATTATTTAAAAACTCTTGAATGTGCCATAAATTGTCCATTGTATATTTATAAATCTTTTGCTAATTAGATCTACGATATTTATTGGTTTCAAGCTCTCTCTTTCACAGTGAAGAACATGGTTAAGTCTTCACTGAATTTCTTATCTATTACCTTTGTGCTTCTTTAAAAAATGTGTACATTTGACAACAATAAGAATAACACTTTAATTAAATAATCTCTCAAATTTTCATGTCACTCAATTATCAGTAAAATGTTTTCAGCATTAGAAACACATATGAAACACTTGTACTGTACACCATCTGCCTGTACCATTATGCTAAAATGTCATGTGTTTTAAAAAATAAAAACAAAATATGAATTAAAAAATAATAGAATTTCCATACTAAGCTAATACCTGAACGCCACATACACATATAGTTTATCACTGTTAAAAAAAAAAGCCTGGCTTACTTCACTTAGCATGATAATCTCTAGATCCATCCATGTTGCTGCAAATGACATTATTTCATTACTTTTTATGGCTGAGTAATATTCCATTGTTCATATATGTGTATAAATAAATAAATATATATACATATATATATCCCACATCTTCTTTATCCATTTATCTGTCAATGACATTTAGGTTGCTTCCATGTCTTAGCTATTATAAATTCTGCTGCAAATTGCTTATATGTGGAATCTAAAAGAAAAAATATTATACAAGTGAACTTTTATACAAAACAGAAACAGAATGGCAGATTTAGAAAACAAACTTATGGTTACCAAAGGGGAAAGGAGAAAAGGGATAAATTAGGAGTTTGGGATTAACAGATATACACTATTATATGTAAAATAGAAAACCAACAAGGACCTATTGTACAGCACAAGGAACTATACTCAATATTTTGTAATAACCTGTAAGGGAAAAGAATATGAAAAAATAAATATATATGTATGTATAACTGAATCTCTTTTCTGTACACCAGAAACTACAGCAACATTTTATTGAAGTATCAACTATACTTCAATAAAAATTAAAAAAAAGAAAAATGCAAGTTTTTTAATAATCTTACTTCTAATATTGATTTTTATTGCTTTATTGTCAATTATATAATTACTATTTCTCCTTATCACAAGCTGTTGAGGAGAATTTATGTGAGGGTAGAAGAAGCTGAGTCCTTCATTTGCTTGTTGTGTTTTTATTCTTGGTGTTCTTAGTAATTATTTCTTAAAATAATCCTTTTACATTTATGTAGTAACAATGTAATATAATCTATATCCAAATGTCCAGTTACTGATAAACTGCAATTTTTCTGAAATCAGTGAAATCTAAGAAAGAATAAAAATATCAACAACCACTATTCATTAGAGAGCTGAAGTTATTGTTATAGAAATACAGATAGTAATTGAATAGGTGTACATATCAAATGAATACACATATGTAGAGATAAGTACAGAGGTGTGTATATATTTTAAACAGTTTCATGTAATTTAATAAGCTGGACTTATTTTCTTTTTAATATCTATGTAGAGAAAATAGAAATTTGAGTAAGTTTTTCTTACTTTACAGTGGATTATCTTTTTCACCCTGATTGTACACAACCACATTTGGGGAGCACCCTTCCAGCTGGAGGCAAAACTAAAACTTGATGTTACTTACCCTGTGTTCTCTTGGTAGATTTCACTTTTTAACCTACTTGATATATAATCTATATATTAGCACACCTATAGAAACAACTTGTATGTACCGTTAGTTCTTCTGTTGACACAGCTTTCTCCAAAGTAAAATTTGACCAATTCAGACTACATTTAAGTATCTTTAAATTGATATATTATTTGAACTCTTAATTAAATTTAACACATTAGATCCTTCTTTGTTTTATAACTATCTCAATTTTTATCAAACAATGATCATTGAATCTAAATTGCCACCACTTTTTTTCTCTCCTTATAAATAATAGAAAAATATTTTAGACTCAGTCCATAGCAATTTAAAACATACAGTTTCTCATTTGGAAAAACCAAAAATGTTTTTAAATAAAGGATGTCTATCTTTTATATAACTCTACTGTTCAGGTCTATATTCCTGAGTAACATTCCATTTGCCTGTTTTTATTTCACAATACCTTGAGATATGGACAATGCAGAGATAATTAAGAAATAAATGAGTAGCCTGAGAAAATTAATTTCAATAGTGTAGTAAAGCAGAAACTGGAATGCAATGAGTTGGGAATTACAAAGTAATTGATGGATAGAATGGAGAATGTAAAGAATGACATTTTAAATGATTTTACAATGAACTAGGAGAATCAGTTATTTTCAGAGTGTAGCAGAATAGAAGAGGTGGTTTTGGATTCTGATAAGCAGGAATAATTGAAGCAGAGATGATATGAGGTAAAGCGTGAGGTACCAAGTGCTGGGGAGGTGGAAAGAATAAGATCATTAAAAGCTGTGGTCATAGACTTGAATGTGTGTGTGTCTAATTAGATCCTGGAAATAGAGTAGTTTGAAGGATAAACAGTCTGTATGAAGGTCAATTCAACTGAAGACAGACAAAAATTGTTACTGTTAAATACGTTTGGTGACTGGGAGGCTAGCATTGATAGGCAGGTGTATAAAGGAAGTACTTCTCGAAAGGTGGCAGAAGGTTATTTAGAGAGAGTAATCTATAGTACTTATGAAAACACGTCATAGTTGGTAAACTATCGTGGCTCTTTTCCAAAGTTCTATTTCATACTATTTACTACTTATTAATGTTAATTTTTTTTTAATTTTATATATCTGTGAAAGTACAACTGTAACAAACTTACGGACATAAGACAAATGATTGGCATGTTTCTTAGAGCTGCCTTCCTCTTAATAAAGACATGTTCTTTTCAAAGTGTTAAAAAGTGTAACATTTTAATATGCCCATATTTTAAGAGTTGTCCTATCTTTTTTTCAAATTACAAATACAAAAATGAGAACTGGCTTTATATCTAATGGAAATAGCAATATGGTCTAATAAAAAGATAAGTGCATTCAGAGTCATACCAAGGGTGTGTTTTCAGCACTAAGTATTAGATATACATTAAACTTCAGTTTCCTTGAATATAAATCAAGACTAATAATATATAATAAATATATAGAATTTATGTTAACTTGTATGTTAATATATGTAAAGATGTGTTATAAATTCTATGAGCTAACTAACTTTGTGATTAAGTCTAATATTGATTGAAAATGAAAATACAATTTTTCCACTATTCAGTTTAATATTTTATTTACCTTATTATTACTTTCAAATTATAATTTCAATTATAACCCTCAAAATTCCTGAGATAATATTTGAGGTATCACATCTCCCCTGACATCCTTGTACTTTTTAATAGTAAGGCTTTAGAACACTCATCTTTAAAGCATCCTTTCTTTTTGCTTGTTTGTTTTTAATAGCTATTCTTAAATGGCTGTTCATAGAATGGCTACCATATTCAAAGGACTTTGCTGGAGTATAAACTCACCAAAATGCTGAAGGATTTATTCTCAGTTTTTAGAAGCATTTAGAAGCATTTAACAAATCAGGTCACTATGATTTGGTATGTAATGATGAGTCAGAAGTGAAGAATATGGCTTCTAGGGAAAATTATCATAACCACAAATATCTTTTAAATTTCCCCCATTATGAAAGTTGTCAGCCACGATGAGTCATTTATCAATAAAGTGAAATCTGGAAGTTGAGATAAGTATGAAAAAGGTTGAACAGTTTGAGAAAGTCTACTTTAAGTGAAAGTATTTTTTGTTTAAATTGTCACCGTGTGTCTGCGTGTGTGTACGTTTGTGTGTGTGTCTGCCTATCTGTCTATAAAACAGCAGGAAATACCATAGGTTAAAAAAGCTGAATTAAAAAGAAGAGGGGAATTAAGTAGATAAGCAATGAAATATATATAAAACAATAGAGTTTATAAGCTTAAAGCAAGGAGGGGATTATTATGTACACTTGTAATTTGACAATTTGATTAATATATAATATTCCTCAATATACCTTGTAATATTAATTGTCTTCAAGTCTACTCTGTCTGATACAAATATTGATACTCTGAGAGGGTTTTTTGTTTTGTTTTGTTTTTAGTGTTTACATGATTGCAGTTTTTTCTTTTTGGTTTATCCATAACGATATTAAAATGTTTTTCCTGAGGAACTGGGTCTTCTTTCTTTAAAAAAAAAAACCTTGACTATCTTTGTCTCTTAATAGTGACATTTAGTCTATTAGTATTTAACTTAGTTATCACTATAATTGAGATTAGATGTACCATTTTTTTCTTAGCTTTTTTTCTCATCCCCTGCACATTTTTGTTATGCTAATTTTGTCTCCACTACTGAATTATTATTTAAACCTATTTATTTTTAATTGCTTGCTCTAGGTTTCACAACACATCTCTGTAATATGAAACATTCTTGTCAAAAAAAAGTCAATACCACTTAATTTAGAGTAGAAAACATTGTACTATCAGTTCCTCCCCATATCCTCACATATGCTTTAATCTCCAAGTTACATTGCTAAAATTGTTATTTTAACCACAAAATATTTTTCTACTATTTTGTTTAAGACAGTGTATTTAAAAATATCAGAAATAAATAAAATGGTTCACGTGTATTGTCTTCCCATTTTCAGCTCTCTTCATTTCTTTTTGAAGATCCACATTATAATCCATCTATTTAATTTTCCTTCTGCCTAAAAAACCTTTGTTTAACATTTTTTTTTCCATAGCAGGTCTGCTGGCAGTAGACTTTTCTACTTTTTTTCTCTGAAAAAACTCATATTTTGCCAAGATTTTTGAAAGGTACTTTAGAGGAATGGGCAATTCTGGGTTCACAGTTTGTATTTTCAGTATGTGAAAGAGGACCTTCTATTGTCTTCTGGCTTCGGAAATTTCACGTGAAAAGTCTGCTGTATTCTTAGATCTGTTTCTCTATATGTAAAGTTTTTTTCCACTGTTTTTTAAAATTTTTCCTTATATTTGGTTTTCAGAGGCTTAACTATAATGCATTTTTTAAAAAAATATTCTTCGCTTGGGGTTCTCTGAGACCCTTCTATCTGTGTGTTGCTATCATGCATTAAATGTAGAAATTTTACAGGCATCATTTTCTTCTTTATTTGGTACAATAGTTGTAATATTGTCCCACAGTCCCTGGCTTTTTGTTCTCTTTTGTACTCTTTTGTATCTTTGTTTTTAAGTTTGTATAATTATTATTGGCCTATCAAACTCTATGGATTTATTCTTTTATTTACTCTGAGGATTTTGGTAAACTTTTAAGTCTTGAGAAACCTTTTGAAGGAATACTGTACCTGTGCTATCCCCTATAAATATGCTTTATGTAATAGATTATGTATCATTCAGCATTCACATTTAACCCTTCGTTATACTTTCAAATGCTTCACTGAAATTTCCCATCTGTCCATACCTGTTGCCAAGTTTTTCACCAGATTCTTTAGCATCTTAATCATGACTGTATAGATGGATATGTCTTTCTGATCTAACACTCAGATAATCTCTGCTGCTACCTTGTGACTTATGTAGGGTCTGAAGTGTCAAAGAGCTTTTCCCCATGCTTCCTGGACTGGTCCCTTCCCAAGCAGCACAACTGTTTCTTATTTTTATAATCTCTGAATTCTCCTCTTCAGCTCAGTCTTAGGAAAGCCCTGTGTGCCTGCCATGGGCGTGGGCTTTCTAAGTTTTCTCCTACGTCCTCCAGAATTAAATTTTGCCTTAAATTTAATTAAATTTGCCTCATGTCTATGGAGGTTTATTGTGAGAGTGAGTGTCCTGCCCCCCCCCTGCTCCCCCATGATCACAGACTCCTGATTTGTATCAGTACAGGATCTTTGGTCTAATTGGTGTCCCTGCCTCACTCACTGGGTCAGGTGGCTTTTTCTGTAATCCTTCTCCCAGATAACTTTTGCCTTATCCCTCCCACAGTGCTAAGTGCCTTACTTGCTTGTCATTTGCTGAAAGACTTGTGGTGAAGCAGGGCCTTTCTCTCCCTGCTCCAGGAGCAGATGGCTTTTGCTTTTACCTCTCCCTCAACAGCAGTGAATCTTTGTCAGGGATCCAGAACAGGAGTATTCCTTGCTGCTCCAACAGTATATGGCTTTACCATTGTATGAGTGTAGAGCCTGGGGAGCAGACTGAGTTTTGTGTCCTTGTACCATAAGGCAGGGCTGGCTTAGGTCTCCTGCCTTTTCCTTAGCCTTTGAATTCATGGTCAAGACCTGTGGAAATAGCTGCTGAGTGAGTGTGGATTCCATGTATGTCTGTGACCCCCTGCCATTCCATCCGGTCAGTGTAGCCCACACTCAGGCTGTAAGAATGTGTATAGCTTGTTTTCCTTGCTTTCATGGCAAGGTTTGGTACCACTGTCCTAGAAGTGAAATGGTTCATCTGTCTCAGGTATCCTGGGAGGAGGTTGTTCTGCCTAGAATTTAGTTAGAATGTTTCTGTGCAATTACCCTTCCTTACTCTCAGTTGACTGAAGTTCCCCTTGACCTTCAAAGTTGGAACATGCCACAGTGAGCATGGTTCTAGTGTTTAATGCTGTACAATTTTCACAGTTCCTAAAATTAAGCCTAGTATTTCACCTAGTACTCAAGAGAAGAATATTTTCTAATATTGAAAGTATGTTGGATTCTTGAGAGGAACTCTCTTTGGTGGCAACTTCCACAGAGATTGCTCAAGGGTAATCTGACTGTGATATTTGCATAACTTGCCTACCTTATCATGTGACCCTTATATAAATGACAAATACACTATATAACTTTAGGGTTGTATAGTATATTAACCTGCATCTTTTGAAAGTCCAACCTAAAACAAAGACCAGAATTATACTCACATAGTGAGTATAATAATGATAATCATAATAATGATTTTTATCCTAAGTGAAACACTGAGAATGAAACAAAAATTCAAGACTTACTTCAGTAATTAATTTTTTCTCTGACCTTGAAGAGGTAATTTGATCCCAATTTTCTTTTCAAATAAATATTAGGGTGCTCCATCTCTCTTTAAAAAATCATGTCAATTAAGTAGGCAGTGGGTTAGATCCTTCCAGGTGTATAAACGACTCCCTGAGTGTTAATTACATTGTACTAACTGCAATAAGCCACCAATGCCTGAAATTCAGTGAATTCAGCTCTATTACACTAAATCCTCCCCTAATGACTTGAAAGACTCAATGTACTTCAGAAATATCCAGCTTTAATGTTAGGGATTTTGTAGTGTTCTTTGCAAAACTTGAAGAGAGGTGTATTACCTATATGAGGCAAGTTTTCTTACTACTAGTAGAAAAACAAACCTGACAGGAAGCTTGAAAGCGAATTAGATTTTATAATACACCCACCGCTTTTAATTTATGAGATGTACTTTAAAGGGAATAAAAAATATGCTAGTTGAGAATAACTATTTAAATTCATCGTGCTAAACAGAACTCCCAAAGCATAAAGCAAAGGGTGTCCCAAAACACTTAGTAGTATAACACCTGTCAAAATACTTGCTAATTAGTAAAATCTAAGAGCAGTTCATAGTGAGTGAATGTAGTTTTCCATACTTTCAAATTGAGTACATATTCAGGACTTGAAACATCACTCTACATTAACATTGAATGGCATTTTCTTGAGACTTTTATTATGTACTAAAAGGTTTTACAATTTTAGACAAGTATGCCTACATGACGAGCTACTAGATAGTATTTTTTCATTTTATCATAATAGTTTGTCATTGTTATACTAGTATTTTCATGTTAATTAATTTTCAGATCTGTTGATGTAATTAAGGATATTACTAACTTCAATGCGATTTATTTTATCATTAGTTCTTTATCAGAATTACAACTGCAACACGTAGCAGCATTTTTAAAAATGTCTCCACATTTTAAATTTCTTCGATATACTCTTTTGGCTTCACGTTCTCCTACTTGATAAAAGAGCGCCAGAGACTGTTTTCTAAACTCATTTTTCTCTCCCTTCTGTTTATGATTTTCTATTCTTGTGACATCACCTTCACCTCTGATCAATTGCTTCGCAAAATATCTTATCTATTCCATAGCCCTATAAATATCCAAAATAAATTTACATTTTTGTAGATATCTGTTTCACAATCAAGTATTTAAAATAAAAAGAAATAAATCTTGACTGCTAAGTCAGCTTGTGCTCTGAACATCTTCCAGTCATATTTGACTTTTCCAAATGCTACCTGTTCTATAATCTAAGTAATATATTTTCATAAGAAAATATGTTATTTGAGATTTCTTGTTTCAAAGAGACTCAGCACATGTTTCTGGCTCACTTTGGAAAGATCAGCTCTGAAAGATGTATAGAAGGAATTATCATGACACACAAGCAATGGCAGAGAAAACTGAAAAGAAAAAAAAAAAACACAAAAAAAACCCCCCCACAAAACACTGAAATGTATGGAGACTTCTTTTTGAGATTTTGTTATGATTTTATGTTATGCTTATGTACGAATACTATGATGGATACACATTTATGTTGTTTCCAGCATAACTATCATAATAAAATGTACATTTTGCATCTTTGTTTATAATTTATTTTAACAGACTTTTAGATATGGATTGATTTATGATTACTGTCTACAGCTCCAAATCCACATTTTATACTCTGATGCAGGAACTGGAACTCAGGAAACTACATTGCCCATACATTTTTGTCAGTTTAATTTTTATTGCACTTTGGAGTCACTAGAAGAAAACTGGAAGTTAGGAGGCAAGGAGAATGGCATCTTTCCTTTTCTGTATTCCTGCCAGCATTACCCAGAGTTGGAAGGTCCTCAGTACCAGCAAGTTGACCTAGAGGGTTGAAACAGCTCTTTCAACCCTAGAGGGTTGAAACTGTGCCTCTTAAAATATTCCTTCCTCTGATGTCTGAGCAAAAACATTTCACAGAACTCCACTGAAGTCCTGAGGTACGGAATGTTTAGATGACCCATTCCTAAAATATGTGAATTGCAAATTACCCCTTATTCAATCTCCTGATTTCTGAGAACCCATCCTGGTCGTTTTTGTTTTCCTGTCTTTAGGGTGATACTGCACCCTGCACTTACATTCTCTGTCCTATTTACTTTTGCTTTTTAGCCTTCTTGTCTCTGTAAACAATTCCTTATATTAAATCGATCATTTTAAATACCTAGTATGGTTTCTGTTTTATTGACTATTCCCTGACTAATACAAGATATTTAAGATCCAAACTATGAATTTCAAAATTAATTTCCAATTTTTTTGCACTTATATTAATGGAATTGATGCATGAAGATGCATTTTTCTCTATGTTTTTTCACCTGTTTACCTAGTTTTAAAATATCTATTAACATTCTGTGTTCCAAAAGGCAGTTTATTTTGATTCATGTTTCCTTCATCAAAAACAATTTTTATTAACATTATTCACAAGTTTTAGCCATTTTTAGAGTTTAGAGTTTGTAGTCCTTTGAATGGATGTTTTGTTGAGAATATTCAGATTCATTTTTATAAACCACAATCTTCACATATATAAAGTACTTCCTTTTCTTGGGTAGCTTGTGGAGAGTGGCGGGAAAGGATGCACTCTAATTTTCTGTTTTACATTCTAGAGATTAAAGTTTTAAGTGATTGTTATTAAATTCTTCTGCTTACAAATAGAAATGTATTGGAATAGAAAACTAGCATTGAGAACCCTCAGTGTACCTCCTGGTACCACTCACAATTTTTTTGAACGCATGATAATTAGAACAAATGGAACAAATGGTAGAAAGGATAGAACAATTAGTGCATGCCCATCTGCTGTACCAACTCCTGCCAACAGAGATATCAGAGATTCATACACATATAATCATTCTCTCTTATTTTAAATAAAATAACTGCATATATCACTCTGCCTTTTAGCCTTTGGTGTTTATTCTTTCTATTCCAACATTAATGCTTTAGCTATTTTTTTTTGAAATATCCCAAACAAGAAAAAGTTTATTCATGCTCTCGATATCATTGTATTTTTTTCAATATATCTAAAGGTAGTTTAGATTTATTTTGAATGAATGTTCCACTTTAGAATAGTTTTAGAATTACAGAAAAGTTTTGAAAATAGTACTGAGAGCTCTCAAATACCGTGAGACCAGTTTCCCTTCTATCTATATCTTATAATAATATACTTATCACAATTATGAACTAATATTGATACATTATCTTTGGCTAGAATCCATAGTTTATACATATTTATTTATATTTTACCTAATGTTCATTTTTCAGTTATGAGATCCCAGCCAGGATACAATATTGCCTCCCTAGACTTCTTTTGGCTATAACAGTTTACCAGACTTTCCTTGTTTTCGATGACTTTGACTGTTTTGAGGAGTACTGGCCAGCTGTTTTATTGCATGCCTCTTTATTGGAATTATTCTGACTTTTTTTAATGACTAGAGTGCAGTTATGGATTTTGTGGAGGAAGACAAGAGAGGTGAAGTATAATTTTCATTAAATCATACCGAGAGGACATGGCTCATCATTATTGGTTTTGACTGTGATCATCTGGCTGAATAGTGTAGCTAGATTTCTCCACTGTAAGTTTACTATTCACCTCTCTTCACATTTTACTCTATGGAAGAAAGTCACTATGCACAGGCCACACATATGGAGGAGGGATTTCTGTGCATAGAATCTACATGAATTAGAGGAAAACTTTTCAGCTTTTCATCATTGAGCATGATGTTAGCTGCGGTTTTGTCATAAATGGCCTTTTTTATGTTGAGCTACGTCCACTCTATACCAACTTTGTTGAGAATTTGTATCATAAATGGAACTTACATTGAATTTTGTCAAAAGATTTTTCTGCATCTATTGAGATGATCATATGCTTTTTATTCTTCAGTGTGTCAATATGGAGTAATACATGAATTGACGTGAAGATATTGAACTGTCGTTGCATCCCTGGAATAAATCCTGCTTGACCATGATGTATAATCCTTTTATGCATTGTTGAACATAGTTTGCTAATATTTTGTTGAGAATTTTCACTTTTCATCAGGGATATTGGCCTGTAATTTTCTGTGTGTGTGTGTGTGTGTGTGTGTGTGTGTGTGTCTGTCTTTGTCTGGTTTTAGTATCAGGGTAATGCTGGCCTTGTTTGGAAGTGTTCCCACCTCTTCAATATTTTGGACTAGTTTAAGAAGGGTAGGTATTAATTCTTCTCTAAATGTTTGGTAGAATTCTCCTGTGAAGCCATCTGGTCCTAAACTTTTGTTTGCTGGGAGTTTTTTGATTAGTGATTCAATTTCATTACTGGCAATTCATCTATTTAACCTTTCTATTTCACCTGATTCAGTCTTGGAAGACTGTATTTTTCTAGAAATTTATGTATGTTGTTCAATTTGTTGGCATATAACTGTTTGTAGTATTCTTTTATGATTGTATTTCTGTGATATCAGTTGTAATTTCTTTCCTTTCATTTCAATTTTATTTATTTGGACTCTTTCTCTTTTTGTTCTTCATGAGCCTGGCTAAAAGTTTATCAATTTTGTTTATCTTTTCAAAACATCAGCCACTGAGGGAGGCTCTCTCTAGTTTTCTGCTTTCTTAGATTTATTGATCTTTTGTATTATTTTGTGTGTGAGGGGCAGTGTGTCTCTATTTTATTTATTTCCATTAAAGATCACTCTTTATGCAATAGATTTTTATCAGTGTTGCAAAGGCATAGTGTCGTGCATCCACCATAATATATCCCACAGAACATTTTTTCCAGCTTAAAAAACAACCCTGTGTTTCACTTATTGTAGCATTAAATTTAACATTAGCTCCACAGTTCTTGGAAGTTCTCTATTTTTATTTTTCCCACTGTTTTTATCTTTACATTTCAGTTTGGGCAGTTTTTACTGGCCAATCTTCTAGTTCACTTATATTTTCTTAGTTGTGTCAAGTCTACTGATGAGTCCATCAAAGACATTCTTCACTTCTCTTACTATGTTTTTTATTTCTAGTATTCCATTTTGATTCCTTCATAGATTTTCCATCTCTCTGCTTTAATTTCTCATTGCATGTCCTCCACTTTTTCTGCAAAGCTCTTCACATACTAATCATAGTTATCTTAAATTCCCTATCTGATAATTCCAATATCAATGTTATAGCTGAATCTGGTGCTGATGTTGTCTTGTCTTTTCAAGCTACTTTTTATTTTTTGACCTTTGTCACCCCCCTTTTCTTTTTTTGTTTTGAAATCCAGACATGTTATATTTTTTTGTTGAAATCCAGACATGTTAAATCAGGTTACAGGAACTGAGATAAATAGGCCTTTAGTGTAGGAATTTTTGTTAAACTGGCAAGAACTTATGCTGTGCTTAATATTGTAGTTATGAGTGCATGAGGCTTCAGATTCCTCTAATATACTTTTTTTCCTGTATTCTGTCTTGACTCTGGGTTTCCCTGTGTACTTCTCCTTAAAATTTGTCTGTGTGTTTCAGCAATTTCATCTGTAATCCACATTTATTATAGCAGAGCCCTTTTCATGTGATGGTAAGGTTTGGGTGTGCTCTATAATCTTCCAATGATATCTAAGTCTCTTATTGAGCCTATGTCTTGGGACTATGACCTTCACAAGCATTTTTCTATTAGTGTATATATATTTTTCTCTTTCTCCTACAGCCTTCCCAGTCTGCAATCTATTTTCTTTAAGCATCAACCCCTTGTTTTCTATGTGTTTCTCCCCCATGCCACCATTTTCTAGGTGCAACAGGAAAGCTGCAGGGGGCCAGAGTGGGAAGAATATTGTTCGCTTACTGAGGCTAAGGCTCTGGCAAATTTTTTTCTCTGGAAAACAGGCCTTTGTTATGAGTAAAATATGGGCATACTTCACAATGCTTACTCTTCCCTTCCTTCACC
The DNA here is from genome assembly GCF_003676395.1 of Aethalodelphis obliquidens. Lineage (NCBI taxonomy): Eukaryota > Metazoa > Chordata > Mammalia > Artiodactyla > Delphinidae > Aethalodelphis > Aethalodelphis obliquidens. Next base: position 3,606,122 of record NW_020837961.1, on the reverse strand, counting down.
AGAGGCAGTGGGGATTTTTTTCAGATCTTCACTGTGAAAGCCCATCTGCTGATTATTTTCCTTCAGATATTCTATTTATTTAGTTAAAAATATGAAATTATACCAACTATGTTTTCTGGTCATACCAGAAATAAATTAGAAAGTATGATGGAATTGTATAACCCTTACTGGGAGCAATTGATGGGTTCAAGAAGAACAATAAAGGAAGACAGTGATTAATCATCAACTTAAAGCTAAATGAGAAAGCCAGAGATTTTCCATAGCAACATATTAAGGGATTCTCAGCAGCAGCAGAGAGCAGGAAATTCTGCAGGATCCAGGATCAAAGACTGGGATTAACTAGGTGTAGATGAGCTTCTAGTAAAGTTTAATTCCAAATTTAGCAAGTCTGCAACACCAAAATCAGAGCTATGACTGAAAAAGAGCAGAATCCTGATCTATGGGATGAGAATCATCTGAGTGGTTGGACTCAGAAACTTGGAAATTTCAGATTTCCTTGAAATACTCCTTGGCCTGCAAAAATGTCCCCTTTTTTCAGTCGAAGGCTAGTGCCCTTCTTTTACTTGGAAACTGTATATGGAATCTCAACTTTGATAGGTAACACGTATTCCCCTGCTCTCTTGCTTCATACTAATTTTTTTCTTGCCACTTTCCTTAGTAGAGAACACATATTCCACAGTCTCCTGACAATTTACCACATGGTACACAAAGGTAAAGGTTTTGAAATGAGTCAAGAATATAAAAATGGTCTACCGGGGTCCCATCTGCAGAGTAAGCAGCCTTGTTAATTGGGCCATGTTTCCTGAAGTTCTAAGGATTAATGCTGTCTTAATGGTACAGAATATCATGAAACATTTATGCCAAGCCCCTAAAGAGAATCAAAATGTAAGCTCACTAGAGAACTGGAACGTGGCCTTTATTTCTACAATAGAGAATTGCTTAACATTTGACAACTAGCTCTGTTTTCGTACTGTTAAGTCTTAGTAGAAAGGAAACATTTGACTTTAAGATACTAAGTGATCACACAGTTCAAGCTATCCATCAAATGTTGATTTCAATCTACTCACCAAGTCATGATGTCAGGGGCATGCAGCAGCAATCCATTGTAATTTGGAAGTGGTACTTCCAGGGTAACACACAAGCAGGAGCAATAACACCTGTGTCAATGAAATGGTCAGCTCCATTGTCACTTCTCCCTTACTTTACCTTTGAGCACACAGGGTGTCTCTTTTGACAAGCTAGAGAATGAACAAAGAGACAGAGACTAATCAGTGATGGGTCGACTGAATATTTGGGTATAAACCAACATGAAACACTTGCTTGTATCAGGGAGTATCCCTAAAAGACAGTGAATACGAGAAGTTCTCCACTGAGCAGAGCTTTGGATAGTGCATCTAGTTATCTAGCTTGTTTGGAAATAAAACCACCCAAGTGAAAATATATTCAGATTCAGAAGCAGTGGGGAATAGTATTGCTGGTTGGTAAGGGGCCTAGAACAGTAAATATTAGGAGATCAGTGTATACATACAAGGTGTTTCATTGTGTGAAATGCAGTATATAACTTATACTGCAATTTTTTTAAAAACTATATGCCCAGGAATACTAAAATGCCAAGTGATAAGTTGAATCCACTTCAGTGTTTTAGGTGTGTTAATAGGAAACTGTAGAATCAATTTGAGCTCAACAGAATAACAGGAGTTAAACTTTCAAACTCAACATGAGGGGCCATTATAGATATACTGAATAATGATAAGAAACTCAATCAAGCCAGTTATGGCTTGTATGACTGACTATGTATTATCCCAAATACAGTAGACTCTTGGTATCCAATTTACCTAGAAAGTACTATTTAGGATTATTTTTTGATATTAATTTTTATTTCAGAACAAACTAAAATGCAACTACAATGCATCAAAAATTAGAGGACAAAGTAATTTAACTAGATTGAAAAGACCCGATAACCTTCAAAAGACAGAAAATCCAATTATAATTAAACTGTTCATTAGTAACTGTAAGAGACAGAAGGGAATGTAATAAGGACTTGAAACTACTGAGAAAAAAATGGCAGGAAACATTCTATCTTATGCACATGGAATATCCATTCAGGAATAATAAAAAACATTTTTTCAGACATGCTTACAGCCAAATATTTTACATTAAAAAAAAAAACATACTACGGCTTCCCTGGTGGTGCAGTGGTTGAGAGTCCGCCTGCCGATGCAGGGGATGCGGGTTCGTGCCCCGGTCCGGGAAGATCCCACGTGCCGCGGAGCGGCTGGGCCCGTGAGCCATGGCCGCTGAGCCTGCGCGTCCGGAGCCTGTGCTCCGCAACGGGAGAAGCCACAACAGTGAGAGGCCCGCGTACCGCAAAAAAAACATACTGAAAGACTGATTGAAGGATATACTTCTTTAAAACACACATGTACATTAGCACATACACTTTGTAAGGAAAGGCATGGTATACAAGAAACAAATTACTGAAATTGGAAAAATATGTTGAAAACTTTATTTAAATTTTTAAAACATTAAAGCAATATACATTATTGTACTAAATCAGGGCATAGAGTATATGGTATATGTGCATTTAGCGGGTAAATAGCACACTTCAGGAAAAATAGTGTGACTAGCACTCTAGGGACCTAACCAATGCACTCTGCCAGTCGCCAAGCTCCTCTCCTATTCTGGATTGTAGCACCGTGGTTTAGTTTTGTCTTTTTTATAATTTCTTTGAAAGGAATCACAGAGTAGTATTATTTTCTGTTGAATCCTATTTCTCAATATTTGTCCCATTCATCCTTGTTGGTATACATAATAGAATTAGGCTTAATTTCAGCGTTTTATACAATTTTATTGTATGGATCCTCAGTTTTGTTTTTCTGAGCAACGTACTATTTCCCCTTCATTTCTTAAGGATATTATTACAGGGTGTAGAATTCTGAGGTAACTCACCCCGTACTACAAGACTTTTAAGATGTTATTTAATGTTTTTGTGTTCTCATGGTTTCTGATAATTTTGTTTTTGTTTATTTGGGTTTCTTTTCTGATAGATTTCCTCTTTGTATTTGGTTTTGGTTTCAGCAATTCAATAGGATATGACAGTTTTCCTAGTTCATCTTAATATTCATCTTCTTTGCTATTCTCTGAGTGTCTTAGACCTGTGGTTTGGTGTTTGTCTTCAGTTCTGGGAATTTTATTTGTTATTTATTTCAATATTTATTATTCTGTCCATTCTATATTTGTATATGTGGAATCTACTTATGCATTCCAATTATGTGTCTGTTACACCATTTGATATGGTCCCACAGACCTTAGATGCTATGTTCTCTGTTGTTTTTTTTTCTTTTTCTTTTTTTTTAGCCTTTTTTCTGTTTGTACGTGCTTCAGTTCAAGGCATTTCTACTGGTTTACTTTACCTTCACTGATTCATATTGTTGAACCTGGCTCTCTCTGGAATAAAGAATTCAGTACCACTAGAAGGCTTTTTTTTTAAGTCTTTAGACAATTGCAATATGCATCATTCTTCATAACCACTGTACTGAAGTTTAATATCAGAAGAACTGATGGAGAACGATGACACCTGAGATATGTTTTTTGCCAATTTCAAAAATATTCCAAAACAAGACAAGCAAATAGAGATAATATTCCATTAGTGATATAGCAGAACTGATGCAAGATTTTATACATGGACTAATACAATTTTAATGAGAGTGATCATAAGATATTTTGATGTTTTATTAGAACTGGAATCTAAAAACATTGGCTTTAATTGCAATTTTAAAACTGAATAGTAGTATTAATAATAAAAATATTACTTATTTTCAGTGGGCTTCAATTTCTGAGATCTTTAGTTTCATAGATTATTAGGGTCTTTTAAATCTATTTTTAAAATAGAATTAAAACTATGCTGTTGTGTGGATTTTTTCTAACATTTTGCTTGAAAAGTTACTAATAGTTAATCTCATCTTTTTCATATGATTGACCACTTTCTTGATAATGAAAAACAATTTTGATGGCCTTACCATGGTTCCCACTTATATTAAACAGCAAGATTTCCAAGTATCTTGAAGTAATGGAAGCCTTCTAATCCTCATCTTTTCACACATCATAAAAAATTAAATACATATATGTATATAAATACACACATATTTTAATTTTTTATTACAAGTTGTTTTTATTCTTAATCTTTTTGTTGGCAAATTAGAGTGAGAAATTAAAGCACTTCTAGTATAACAGTTGTTAAAGGCCTACTCTGTTTTAGGCACTTATTTCAGTTACATTTATTTACCCCTTATTTTCTTATTTTTTAAACTTTTTATTTTATATTGGAGAATAGCTGATTAACAATATTGTGATAGTTTCAGGTGCACAGCAAAGCGGCTCAGCCATACATATACATGTATTCATTCTCCCCCAAACTCCCTTCCCATCCAGGCTGCCAAATAACATTGAGCAGAATTCCCTGTGCTATACAGTATTCCTTGTTGGTTATCCATTTTAAATATGGCAGTGTGTACATGTCATGTCAATCCCAAACTCCCTAACTAGCCCTTCCTCCCACCCTTCCACCTGGTAACCATATGTTTTTTCTTTAAGTCTGTTTCTGATTTGTAAATAAGTTCATTTGTATCATTTCTTTTTAGATTCTTCATATAAGGGATATCATACAATATTTCTCTTTGTCTGACTCACTTCACTCAGTATAACAATCTCTAGGTCCATCCATGTTTCTGCAAATGGCATTATTGCATTCTTTTTTATGGCCAAGTAATAGTCCACTCTATATATGAACCACATCTTTATCCATTCCTCTGTTGATGGACATTAAGGTTGCTTCCATGTCTTGGTTATCGTAAACAGTGCTGCAATGAACATTGGGGTGCCTGTATTCTTTGGATGATGTTTTTCTCTGGATATATGTCCAGAAGTGGGATTGCAGGGTCATATGGTAACTCTATTTTTTGTTTTTTAAGAAAATTCCATGTTCTCCATAGTGGTTGTACCAATTTACTTTCCCCCCAACAGTGTAGGAAGGTTCCCTTCTCTCCACACCCTCTCCAGGATTTATTGTTTGTGGATTTTTTCATGATGGCCGTTTTGACTGGTGTGAGGTGATATCTCATTGTAGTTTTGATTTGCATTTCTCTAATAAGTAGCGATGTTGACCATCTTTTCATGTGCCTCTTGGCCATCTGTATGTCTTCTTTGGAGAAATGTATATTTAGGTCTTCTGCACATTTTTTGATTGAGTTGTTTGTTTTGATGGTATTAAGCCTCATGAAACTAAAGGTTAGTTCTTTGAAAAGATAAACAAAATTGATAAACCTTTAGCCAGATTCATCAAGGAAAAAAGGGAGAGGACTCAAATCACTAAAATTAGAAATGAAAAGGAGAAGTTACAACAGAAACCGCAGAAATGCAAAGGATCATAAGAGACTACTACAGCAACTATATGCCAAAAAATTGGACAAGTTGGAAGAAATGAACAAATTCTTAGAAAGGTACAACCTTCTAAGACTGAACCAGGAAGAAATAGAAAATATGAACAAGCACTGAAATTGAAACTGTGATTTAAAAACTCCCAACAATCAGGGCTTCCCTGGTGGCGCAGTGGTTGAGAAGTCCGCCTGCCGATGCAGGGGACACGGGTTCGTGCCCCAGTCCGGGAGGATCCCACATGCCACAGAGCGGCTGGGCCCGTGAGCCATGGCCGCTGAGCCTGCGCATCCGGAGCCTGTGCTCCGCAACGGGAGAGGCCACAGCAGCGAGAGGCCTGCGTACCGCAAAAAAAAAAAAACTCCCAACAATCAAAAGTCCAGGACCCAATTGCTTCACAGGCGAATTCTATCAAACTTGTAGAGAAGAGCTAACACCTATACTTCTGAAACTGTTCCAGAAAATTGCAGAGGAAGGAAAACTCTCAAACTAATTCTGTGAGGCCACCATCACCCTGATACCAAAACCAGACAAAGATACCACAGAAAAAGAAAATTGCAGGCCAATATCACTGATGGACATAGATGCAAAAATCCTCAACAAAATACTAGCAATCCAAATCCAACAATACATTAAAAGGATCATACACCACGATCAAATGGGATTTATCCCAGTGATACAAGGATTTATCAATATCCACAAATCAATCATTGTGATACACCACATCAACAAATTGAAGAATAAAAAACATATGATCATGTCAATACATGCAGAAAACGTTTTTGACAAAGTTCAGCACCCATTTATGATAAAAACTCTCCAGAAATTGGGCATAGAGGGAACATACCTCAACATAATAAAGGCCATATATGATAAACAAATAGCTAATATCATACTCAATGGTGGAAAGCTGAAAACATTTCCTCTAAGGTCTGGAACAAGACAAGGATGTCCACCCTTGCCACTTTTATTCAACATATTTTTAGAAGCCCTATCCACAGCAATCAGAAAGGAAAAAGAAATAAAAGGAATCCAAATTGGAAAATAAGAAGTAAAATTGTTGCTGTTTACAGATGACATAGAAAATCCTAAAGATGCTACCAGAAAAGTACTAGAGCTCATCAATGAATTTAGTAAAGATTCAGGATACAAAATTAATACATAGAAATCTGTTGCATTCCTATACACTAACAACAAAAGATCAGAAAGGGAAATTAAGGAAACAATCTCATTTACCACTGCAACAAAGAGAATGAAATACCTAAGAATAAACCTACCTAAGGAGGTAAAAGACCTGTACTCAGAAAACTATAAGACACTGATGAAAGGAGTAAAATGACACAAACAGATGGAGAGATATACCATGCTCCTGGATTGGAAGAATCAGTATTTTGAAAATGACTATACTACCCAAGGCAATCAACAGATTTAATGCAATCCCTATCAAATTACCAAAGGCATTTTTCACAGAACTAGAACAAAAAAAATCTTAAAATTTTTATGGAGACACAAAACACCCCGAATAGCCAAAGCAATCTTAAGAAAGAAAATGGAGCTGGAGGAATCAGGCTCCCTGACTTCAGACTATACTAAAAGCTGCTATGAATAGTCTCATGTGAGTTTTGTGCAAACACAAATTTTCAATTCATTTGAGAAATTCCAAGGATTCTGATTGCTGGAATATCTGATAAAGGTATATTTTCTGTTCCTCTCCATTGAAAAGGTGTAGAAAATGAATAACCCAGCAACACTGAGTAACTCTAGTGCCCCAATTATAGTTTCTAAATAACTTTCACTAAAAGGAAGCAGAAGAAATGGTCCATTCTTGGTTTGGTGTAAAATGAGCTTGACATGTTTTATCCCATGATAAAACAAGAAATATATCAATGACTACTGGTGTCATATCTAAAGGACTTAGGAAGAATCTAAATCTAAAGGAAGAATTGAAGATCACTGAAATGTGTATTGTTCTCAGAAAGCCTGTTCACTTCCTCCACATTCAAAGTAAAAAGAGGAAACCATTTAGGTGACAATCAAATTATGGTTTAACATTTGAAGCTTTCATTTTATTTTAAAGACACTCTTTTCTCACCTAAGTCTTTATATTAAAATGATAATTATTTTCTGGCTGCATCTGAGGTCCCTGCTGTGTTTTGTCAGTATCACTGCAGAGTTAAATACACAGATGAGGACACAGTTCTTCTGTGCTTAGAAACACATGTGAAATTGTAAAATCTCTCCATGATCATATGCGTAATATCATATGTACCTCTTGCAAATTGAACTGCTAAATTTTCATTCATTATGAGGTAGTTTTTAAAGTAATATTAATGTACTAAAGTTTCTAAAATCGTTGATTTGTACTACATTGCATTCTTTTAGATCTGCTTTTAGTTGTATTTTTAATTCTGAATGTTTTGCCATGTGTTTTAAATGTTCTTTAGTCACTTAGTATAAATAGTATGTTGTTTCCAAAATTAGGCTATGTACTTCTGAGGGTCAGCACTTAGACTTTTTGTTTCTTTTGTATTTCAGCATATTGCTTACAGAGAGATTATGTGTCTTTATTAGTCTGGGACAATTGTTTTACCTTTATTGTTTTTCAGTTCCATTTGTTTTATATTTGTGCAGTAGGGAAGAACAAACCTGACTCCATATTGGATCTATTTCTTTTTCTTTAGCCTTTGTATTCTATTGTTTTTGCTACAAGTTAATCACTAAAGGAATGTAGCCTATAAGCTTACAGTGTACATAATGGCCCCACCTGTGAATGGCTGCAGGAAGGAAGACATTAACACATCCCCTCCAGAGTCTGGTAGGAACCAGGAAATATTTATAACAATATATGACCTTTTTACTTTACCTCCTCACCTCTCACTCTTTGTTCTATAAAAGAAATTAGCATCCAAACCTGGGCAAGATGGTTCTTTTCGACACTAGTCCACTATCTTCTGTCTTCTGGCTTCCTGAATAAAGTCACTCTTCTTTGTCCCCAAAACTTGTCTCTCCCTTTATTGGCCTGTTGTGCAGTGAGCATAACATTTGGTCACAGATTCTTTATATTTTCTGTGTCATTATAATTTTTAGTTACATTAATAAAGCCAGGATGGGCTTGTTGGGCTTCCCTTTGGTGCTTTGGCCTCAGCCATGCTCTTCTGTTAACAGTGAGTAAGTGGCATGTGCTGCAAGCAGCCATTTTCACTTTAACATAATGCTCAGTCTATCCTTTGAGATGCAACATAACCAACATCACCCTTTCAAGGAAGTATTTAATGCTGCTCTTCCTGATGGTCACGTGCTCTATCAGCCATTGTGTCGTATGGCCCATGTCACAGGCCAAGCCATACTATATGCAGAGCCAGGACACTAGATAATACAGATGACAGGAAAGTATGTGCAATTACAGGTTCATTGCACATAAAATGAGTGTGGAAAATAGAGGCTGATTAGTTCTATATTAGACTGTATAGGGTTGCCTGAATACTCTTGTTATAGGGACACATAATTTCTTGCAGGAGTTATCTCTTTAGCTATTTATCTTTTGTGAGATTCTTTTTAAAAACTGCATGCAAATTAAAATGTGAGTATTGAAATTTTTGCTTTCTTGAAGGTTGTGTCTATTGCGCAAATTGTACTTTTGATGTCTAATTTGTGGACACAATCATTTTACTGACAATATGGAAACCAGAAGATGCAAACCTGAAGAAACACCATCATGACTTTCCAAATAGATCAAATGACTGTAGTATAAATTCTAAATTTTAAAAAAGATGAATTATTTTTGTTTGTAATGATAATACAAATACAAATTATGGTGGAGCACAGCATCATGATATAAACAATATTCTACCCAAATGAAAAATACCTATTCTTGAAATTGGTTGTGGTACATAAATATTTGAAATACATCGAAACTATGATATCTGACAATCAAATACAAGATCTTATGGTCAAAGATTATCAATATTTTTACATATATACACTATAAGATATCAGGATCAAAATTTTCTTGCAATAAAGCCAATGTTGAATAAAGGTATATTTATATATGTATTTTAGCAGAATTTAGTACATGCTGTTCCTTACCTGGTATCAACTGAATTAAGAAATGTTAGAATCATTGATTCTTAAAATTCTCAGTTTTTAAAACAAATCTATGTATCCTAAAAGTTTTAAAATTATTTTTTTAAATAAGCTAATATTTGTTGCATTACAAAAAATCAATTGAAAGGTATTAATCAGAGTATTCAACAAATGGAGTATCAAAAACTTCAGATTTTAATGTGTTTATTTAACAGACAACAGTTATTCAAAACAAAAGTTTTGTAGCTGTTAAATTCTCTGAGACTTCCGAATTATATTTGAGTTTCAACTTAGAGCTTAGAAAATTACGATTCTACAATAAATTAGTGCTGTAAGATTATAGTTGGCTGTTTGCTTGCTTTGTCTCCTGTTTAAATAATTTGCAGTATAGATGGCAAAATGTCAAATTAGAAGTCAAAATATGTAGTTTTTTTATTTTTTATTTTTTGTGGTACGCGGGCCTCTCACCACTGTGGCCTCTCCCGTTGTGGAGCACAGGCTCCGGACGCGCAGGCTCAGCGGCCATGGCTCACGGGCCCAGCCGCTCTGCGGCATGTGGGATCTTCCCGGACCGGGGCACGAACCCGTGTCCCTTGCATCGGCAGGCGGACTCTCAACCACTGCGCCACCAAGGAGGCCCTGTAGTTTTGTTTTTATCCATTAACTCATTCTTTCAAATATTAAAATGTATTAAATTAAATATTTCACATACCTAGATATGCAGATTCAAAATGCAACACATTGAAATTTAAACAAGCAAACAACAACAACAACAGAATTTACAAGGTACCAAATGAGATAGTTTTCTTTTTTCTCCTGAGTTTATTACTAGGCCTAAAAAAAAAATCTCAAATAATCTTGGGTAGTTTACTGGTACTTATATTATTCTGGCTCCGCTGGAAACCCTTTGTCTTTACCTGTAATGGTTCTTCATTTTATTTTATGGAGATCTATTCCTGGTTCCTAAAAGTTTCTACGGTTATGTTTGTTCATTAATGCATTTAATGTTCCTTGTTATATTGCTGCTTCAATTTTTAGTATCTTGCTCTCATCAGGTTCTCACAGCTTGGAGTTTACCTTGAGTCATAAAAATTTGTGATTGTGACCTAAACTTTAATGATGTAGAACACGGCATGATTCTCTAGGGCTCGGTGGGACTAATGGGGGTCAGTGTACTTTTAATCAAGTGCTATAATGGACATACACTGAATTTTGTAGAATGGCCTATTAGGACGGAGAAAGATAATGTGCCAAGTCACGTAAATAAAATGATCAAGGGAGAAAAAATGCTGCAGATCTCGACTTAACTATGAGAATCCCACTGAGTATTTGCAATATGCTTTTAGCTAATGGCCATAAATAAGCATATATTCTATGCAGAATATTTAACTTTTATATCATGAAGGCAGAGTGTGATAGCAGAGACCTAAAAGAATTTATGAATAACAAAGTTTAGAGAAGAGGAATATCTCCTCCAAGGTTAGATACAACATTTTTCATTAAAGCTGAATTAAAAATAAAATATTTTAGATGTGAAATTAAGTTTTTCCCCAGTTTATCTTTTGATGCTCATCATGTCAGCTTGCTCCAGAGAACTGAGACATTTGAGTCAGAGTTGCGTTAATCCAGAAGGGCTGAGAGGGATTAAACCTGTCCATTGTTATTAGTTACCTACATAAAGAAAGATTTGGGGCTGTTTCTGCATTCAGCAAGCAAGAGCATTATAGTGGAAGAGAAATGCCCAAAATGGACCGTGGAAGGGTGATTTTGGTGGCATCATGACAATGCCTTTTCCATCTAAAACCTTGATTTCTTTCAAAGTTAAACAGATAAATTTCAGTGTGTATGTGCATATGTTTCTTAAAGCTAAGTTTCCTTTTACCTTTCAGTTGCTTCAATTGTAATTTGTTTTGCATAAAGACACATCCATGCATGACTTTTTCTAAATGCATAAATGCAACTGTATTCTTACCTTTAAGCAGTTATTTTTATTTTTAATGACTTATTTCTTTTTTATTTCTCCACTCCCACTTTCTTTCCTCTCTTATCTTCCACTCTGTATCTCAACATCTGTCCTCATTCTTAACACCTTGATGTTTATACTTTGGAATTGTATTTTTATGATCAGATAACCCTCTAGAGGCATGTATATTTGTAAATAGGTAAACAGTCATAAGTATATAGGAGAGAAATTTCTGTTATTGTGTTCAAACATAACATATCATTGCATACTTTTGGCCCTCTTGGAACTTTTTATTCTCGTGCAATAGCATGAGATGGAAATCCATATGTGCTGTGTATCAATCCACTTAGTCATACTTTTTAATGTCTACTAAACTCTACCTGCTTTGTATACACTATAATTTTCAGTCATTTTTCTGTTGGAGTGCACGTACTTTCTTTCCATGTTTGCTTGTTATCAGAGATCTTTGCCCTTTAGAAATACATTTTAATAATAACTGCCAAATAATATTTTATTAACTTTTATATTATATTTATGTATGGAATTTGGGGTACCCATTCATACGTAAATGAAATTTGTTTTTGAGTTCCTGATTTTAAAGTCTTGATTAAGTATGTATCTTCTACTTCTGGAATGTGTATGTATTTTTATTCATTTTTAAGGTACACATACTGATATTTTTTAAGACTATTTCCATATGAATTTTATTTTTAAAATACTGTGAGATGAGTACTTATCTTTTTAAAAAAATCAGATGATGGCAAGATATACCTGAACCATTAATTAAATAATATATTTCACATCAACTTATCACATTTTAATTATTCTCCTGTATAATGAGGTCTAGTGGGTTATTAATTTCTTCCTAGTCTAGTAAAATATTGATTTAATTACAGTGAGCCCATAGTGTGCTCCTCTAATGAGATATTCTCCAGTCATTGTTATACTTTAGTATCCTTTTCTTGGCTACACTAAAAAATTTGTTCTTTCAGATGAAATTCAAGAACAGTTAACAGAATTCAGAAAAACAAAAATAACAGTGTAACTCTTAGGGGATATACAGTGTAGTTTAATTTAATGGATAGACGTTTTCTGAGAATTTATATTTTTATAATATTGTCTTTCCAACCAAAGAAAAAGCATTTAAGAGAGTAATCAAATATACGTACAGAGAATGTTACAATATTTGAAACCATATCTGGTATACATTCAGTACATAGGCAACTATTTTCACATAAAATTAGTACATAAAAGTAAATCGCATCCATGAATAAAAAGGCAAATAATCTAAAGTTTAGCCAGCAGAACCCAATCAAGATTTTTTTTTTTTTCTTTTTCTGGTACGCGGGCCTCTCACTGCTGTGGCCTCTCCCGTTGCGGAGCACAGGCTCCAGATGCGCAGGCCCAGCGGCCATGGCTCACGGGCCCAGCCGCTCCGCAGCATGTTGGATCTTCCTGGACCGGGGCACGAACCCGCGTCCCCTGCACTGGCAGGCGGACTCTCAACCACTGCACCACCAGGGAAGCCCTCAAGATATTTTAATCCAGTATAAATTGAATATTAAAACCAGAAAACTTCCTTTCCATGTGAAAAATTTGCTTCATTTTGATATTAAATTTATACTGGATTGAAATATTGTGAAGATTTTTGTGTGTCTATTTGATCACTTTATTAAATGCTCTGTATAACAATTTTTAATTTTAATTTATTATTATTATTATTAGGTCTCAAGGATAATGAGATCTCCTACTTCACATAAAAACATATTTTATTAAGATAACCTTAAATGTCTAATTATTTTTGATTTAGGTGTTTGTTTCACATCTTATGCACATTGAGGTTTATTATCATTATATGTTCATCATACATCTCATCATCATTATACATATAATATACTTATATTCTTTCTATTTTCATTGTTGTTTTTTACTTGAACTTACATTTGCTTGACATTATTATTATCTCCATTCTTACTTTTTTGCCCCATCTTCCTAATGAAATTAATACAAAGATTTGTATATTAGTCTATTTTTTGCAAAGAATATATTACTGGATTTAACCTTCTGATTAGGTAAGGTTAAGCAGAGGTAACAAACCACCCTGGACTCTCAGTAGCTTAGAACAATAAAAGTGAGTTTTTCACTATTTTACACCTAGTTCTGGTTGGGTCTGGATACACACCGTCCTGAATTCACTCAAGGCCTCGGGTATGGTTAGAGCAGTTGTATTTCATAGTGATATTAATTTAAAGTCACCTGTGATCACTCCCTTTTATTAGCACATGTTGAATTTTTACCCTATAATCTTTATAGTAAGAATACACTGTTGATACAAAACTCAGCAGACACGTGAATGATTTAATCCTTATTGATAAAACTTTTGTAATTAAGACTATTTTTGTTTTCATAATTTGCTGAAGCCATATAAAATATAGAAGCCTGTAAAAAATTAAACACTTTATTCATATATTGGACATATCTACATAGAAATAAACTCAGGTTAAGACAAATCTCAGAGCCAATGCAGATCTGCAGGTATAAGCATACTGCATAGATGATTATTTTATTTGGGATTATAGTTTAAAATAGCGTTTGTGAGAACTGTGAATAAGTTTATTACATATAAAGAAAACACAGTGGCTCTCATAAACATCTGTATTTTCTGCTCATTAAGGAACACGAAATAGCGTTTAACTACTGATCCAAGAGAAGAGTACCCCTTACAGTGAAACCTCGGGATTCTATTTGGGTGATACTTATTTGGTACCTCTTTTTCTGGCCCTTTTTACTAATGACTTGAAATTAGTGATATTCCCTTATGATCCCAAAAAGAATCTTTGTGTTCAAGGTGTCTGCACATTGACTTCCATAGGAAATTTTCTTCTCTCCAGTGCGTGCTCTGAAATTCTGGCTGCCCACGTTACTGGCTAACAACTATGGTCTTCTGATGCTACAGCCTCTGGCTCTCCTAAGGCACACTGTGCTTTGTTCTGCATGTTGAACAATAAGAAAATCATTTAAAACTCAATAGGTGGGAAGTCACCTCCTGCATGTAGTCATATTTGAAAAAAGGGTCTCCTATTATGCAGTATCATTAAACAACTTCTAAGCAAACATACTGCTGAGACATTGCCGTTCAAGTATCCACATTCCATATGTAACCAGCATTCATTGGAAACAATGTTCCTGTAAGATATAGTACATGAATATCTCTTCCATTTCAATATGTATATTACAGTGAATTAATAGTTTATTTTTTCTATTTATATTGATCAGTTTCAACTGAATAGTTTGGTACTTCCATTTTGAGTGCGGAAATAAATGAATTAATACTCGATATCTGATATTATTTTTATCAATAATTCAAAAAATAACACACATTTTATTTTTTCATGAGTAAAGAATAATCAAATTTGTTTTACTGTTAATGTCACAACATTTTTTGGGGTAATAATAGTCTGAAGCATTAACCTTAAAATCATTTTGCATAGATCTTGTCACACAGTAACATATAAAGCAGAATAATTTAGATTATGAAGCAGCATTTCATAGTATGTTTTTAAATGCATTCTCCTAATTTTCCATCAATATATAAATAATTTTCAAAGAAAATTACTTTGCAATGCTTTCAGAAGTACATCATTTCTCAAAAAATAATCTAATGACAAGCCAGCAATTGAATTATGTCTTTTTTGAAAGTAATGGTATTAAGTGTGTTGAGTTTCTATAACAGTGACAAATGAAAAGGTACACAGTTAGAATTCTAGTTTTGTGAAGCTCTTATGAAAGCACCACAGTCTCCAAAAGTTTTGTTTAATGATTGAACAGATATTTCTTACGTTCGGGAACTCAGGGGCCCCATTTCAACTCTTTTATTTAATGCTACATATTATTTGGAAACTAGGACCCTCACAATGTTCTATTCACAAGTTCTTGGCATTTGGCTTCTGGGTGACCCTGGCAAAGGAAGGTAAGTCTCAGAGTGCTGGAGATTAGGAAAAGGGAGAGTACTCTTTCTGTTTCAACTTAGTTTTGGTAGTGCCCGTTCAGCAGCAGCAGATACAGCCGAATCCAGGAGATTCCGGTCCTTTGTAGCATCCCCAGCTCAGAGCATCTCCCCAGAGCCAGGTGTTAATGTATCCCTGCTGGTCCCAGCCTCACTCCTAGGATGTTTCTTCTGTGATAGCAGCCAGTCCTAGGCATCTCATTCTTAGAAGTTCCAGCCTTGTTCAGGTGACCCTACCTAATATTTATAGTGTCCCACATGGTACTAGAAGGGCAGCAGCAAATGAGAGACTCCCCCAGAATAAAGGGGAGTAGATATTTCCTGCTATTAATAAACTTTCGGTTACTTCATTTTCTTTTTTCCCAGTCAGTCATCTCCACACTTTTTCTACTGGTTTCTCGTACTAAATGTCCTCTTTTCGAAATATCTAGAATCATTTCTCTTTTGTTGACTAATGCTTACTACCTAGCTGATGCAATATGTAATATGATAAAATGACTCAAAGATTATAAAAGGAGATTTTTTTTCTTAACTGTCTGGGAAAAATAAACAGGATCATAGAATGGTGGGTTTGGTCAATTGCTCTGCCAGTGATTGTGATATGTCCACTGGTAGTTTATTCATATCACATAGTTATGTTTAAAACTTGACAAGTCCAGATATATTGAAGAAAACAATTTTATAGGAGATTTAGAAATTGATTCTAATTGTTTTCTTTAATCAAAAGTCATCCTGTGAATAATTACAAACTGAGAGGCAGATCCATGTTTAATGTTAAAATATAACAAATTTTATGTATATAAAAACATTTATATCAATTTTGAACTTTAAATAGTTTAAGGTTTTATTTTAATAATAAAAAAGCACATGCTCATTGTTAGCTTAATTTAATATAAATAAATTTGAAAATGCAAAATTATCCAAAATGAGCCACTCTTCTCCTAGGCCCATATTTCAGCAAGGACCACTAAGAATTTTAAGGTATATTGATTGTATATTAAAGTTTAAAATGTCAGGATTAAGACATGAAGAAAACATGAGAGTTCCAAAATGAAATCATGAGATCGCTTGCAGAAATGGATGTACAGCAAAGAGGCCTATTTAGTGAATCTACAGAACAAAGAAAGATGAAGAATTAGTTGCACAAATGTGCCCCAGTCCTTTCTTCCCAGGACTTATTTGGGGAAATGAGGAGCTGTTGTTGAGGGTCGCTCCTGCAGGACGTGGCACTAATTAGTCCATTAAGTCCATCCCTTGTTTGCCTCACTGCAACCTTTCCTAAAGGCAGTGGCAGGTCAGTGACTCAGGGTTTCATTGAGTCTCATGAAAACTGTGTTTTTGTTAGTAATGGAAGTTTTTCTGATGCTTAGTTTTCTTATTATCTGACAATGAGAAAACATGGTAAATTGTAAATATATAGATCACTGTTAATCATTTCAAAGTGCATCAAGGGTTACATATTCTGTAAAAGTAGACCCAAGTTGTGTATTATTTCTTAATTATTCTTTAAGAATATTTAACAAGCATATGTTCAAGAGTGTACAGGTAGAAATTAGATATGATTATCTTTAAAATCTTTATTTTATAGTTGTCAGTGGAGTGTTTCCATTTTTTTTGATATTAAATGAACACTCTATGAAACAATTAATTTTCCTCTCTTTTTGACACTAATTCTATCACCAGTACTGCGAAAAAGAAACAAACCTATAAACAAAACTAAACAGTAAAACAATGTGTATGAGTCTAAATTCAGTATTAACTCCGATTTTAATATTTTACTCATCTCTATCTGACCTCCACAATCTATCAATCAATTATCTCATCAATCTATTGTGGGAGAGAGACACTTTAAATGAAGACACTCAACTTTCCTGAAATTATTTATGAAAAATAAAATGTTTCTCTTACCCAAAGTTTGCTTAATGAAATTCTAAAAAATACCACGCTTTTACTTCTAAAGATTGCAGAGACTTAATGTCGCTACATTACCAGCAATATCATATTTGTGCACATGTTTGAATTTTAAAGGTTGAAATTGCACACTTGGCTGACTCGATAACGTTAATATCACTAAGACACTATTTATATAAGAATAATTTAAGATAAAACCCAATCTGATAAAATTGGTATTTAACTTTTAAAGTAATAAGTTGTTATAAGAGGTATAATTTTTTAAAGAATTGATTCTTATAAATTCTTTTCTGGCAAAGTATTTTTTCTCTTATTATGATTACCTTAGGAGCACACATAGAAATAATTTTAATTCATAGAATGTTTGGATGTTATGATGATTGATTGGGTCTTATGATCACTATGATCATTACCTATACTTTTAAAGAGAAAAATATTTTGAATGTACAACTGAGAGAGAATTTCCTTAACTTATTAAAGCATTTCACTTCCAGTCAAAAGTCTATCACATCACCAGGACAATCATGCGTTCAACACTCATCACACATCACACACACACACACACCCCCATAAATATACATATTATGAAGCAATCACTTTTATATTTGGAACAATACTCAGTTCCAGAAAAAGTGAATCTACTATAAGTAGTGTAAATTTAAGGGGAATCATTTCAGAGTTAGAGATGATTTACAAAATCATTTGGGCTTGCTAAAGAAAGCAAATTTCCAGGATGATTCCCCTAAAATCACACCTCATATCTCATAAACAAGAAAACTATTGTAATAGTTTTACAAAATATATTATCAATTTTCAGTTACATCATCATCACCTCATTTATATATTTCAAGGTTGAGGGTTTACTCTTTTGTGTCATCTTTTTTTACTTTAATTGTGGGTTCTTTTTCCTAATTCACTTGACACATTGTTAAATGAACTCTAAGCGTTTCCATAAATATACTTAATGATTGTTACCAATGGCAATCCTTAGAAGTCTGAAAATAGTTCACACTACCAGGTGAATGGGAGCTTGTGTAGGGCTCTTGGGTTAGGCGGCTGCTCTCACATATGAAGATCCAGATGAAATGTGAAGTTCAGGGTCTGCCAGCTTCCTTTTGCAGTTATCATTCAAGAGAGGAACTTAGGAAAGGGAAGAGGCATGGACGTGTGCTCAGCCTGTCATCTTCACAGACTGTCTATCCAGGTCCCACTATTCAAAGGAGAATATTCATTACTTCTTTATTTTTATGTTTTAGGTTCTGTGGAGTTTTGTATTATTCAAAAGATATGCATTGATCTTTTGGACGGTATTTAATTCTACTTAGTTAGTATCTCCTTTTAGTGTAGTGGTGGCTGTTTGTTGTTTGAATGTCAGCAGTACTCAGGACAACCACGTAGAATATTCAGGAAAGTCCTCTGCAGCATGACTGATGCGAGGCCGATTCAAATCCCAACGTTTAGTGCATCACTGTGGACCCTTCTCCTCTTCAGGAGTTAACAGGAGCATTTACATATGCTTTCTTCTTGTTCATAAGAAAACAGAAGTGGAAACAAAAGTGGCAAAATAACATAATTAGAAACCAAAAAAGTTTTCAAGTTTGTATAGGATCCTTTTATTAGAAACTAAACCATGTGCAGAGATTACTTGTGATGTTAGCTTTTCCCTTGTTGACTATGAAATCAAATCAGCTGGTCTAGCATGCAGAAAAATATTTTTATTTATTTATTTTGGCTGCTTTGGGTCTTCGTTGCTGCACGCGGGCTTTCTCTAGTCGCGGTGAGCGGGGGTTACTCTTCCTTGCGGTGTGCGGGCTTCTCATTGCGGTGGCTTCTCTTGCTGCAGAGCACGAGCTCTAGGCGCGCGGGCTTCAGTAGTTGTGGCGCGTGGACTCAGTAGTTGTGGCTCGCGGGCTCTAGAGCGCAGGCTTAGGAGTTGTGGCGCATGGGTTTTGTTGCTCCGCCGCATGTGGGATCTTCCCAGAGCAGGGATTGAACCCATGTCCCCTGTATTGGCAGGTGGATTCTAAACCACCATGCCACCAGGTAAGTCCCTAGCATGTAGAAAAATGGAACACCATTTTTCCACTAAGGTGTATTTCTAAAATAGATTTGGTTCAGCTTAGATATGAGTGGAAATGGCATTGATTTAACTTCAGCTAATATTTATTAGGTGGTCATTTAGCCCACATCATTTTTTTACTGTGAAATGGAAGTATATATATTCATATGTAAAGTAATAAATGCATGTGGCTTTAGGGAGAGATTTTTAAATTTTTTAATAATAGACAATTATGTGTACATAAATATACAAATGAATTTTGGCAGACAGCCTCTAAAATGGACCCTGATGACCTGTGCTTCATGGTATTCACATCCTTGTGTCCTCTTCTCCCTTTGACTCTGAGCTGGACCTTGTGGTCTGTCTTGTAAGGAAGAGAATACGGCAAAAGTGATTGAAGCTCTCCTTTGAAATTTGATTACAGAAAGACTTTGACCTTCATCTTGCTTGCTCTCTTTCAATCTCAGTTCTTGTTTTGAGTGAATAGGAGATACTCCAAGTTAGAGGCATCCAACTAAATTGTGCGCAGTTTACTGACCACAGAATCTGTGAGATAATAAATGTATGCTTTTTTAAGCCACAAAGTTTTAGAGTAATTTGTTATGAGGCAATAGATAATTCATAATTATAAAATATGCACTAAAATTTAATTCATTCTATTTTTGTTATTAATATTAATTTTTAGCCATTTCTATGTTTGTTAAATTTATATTTGATGCCCCAAATCTTGAAATACAGTGGACCCTTGAAGAATCAGGATTTGAACTGCACTGCTCCACTTATACGGAGATATTTTTATCACTAAATACATACTCCAGTACTACATGATCTGTTGTTGGTTCAGTCCATGGATGCAGAACCACACATAAGGAGGAGAATCTAAATTGTATGCAGATTTTCAACAGTGCGAGCGTTGTTGCTCCTAACCCCAGTATTGTTCAAGGCCCAACCATAATATTATTTGATTGGTTTACAACTATTTGTAATAACCTATTACAATGGACTATATCCCAGCTTGGATTTTGTAAACAATGTCAAAAGGGTTTGCTTACAAGGAAGAATGAAATATTCCCTCCCACTTCCATTTATTTTTACTAGTCCCTTGGTCAAGAATTAAAGAATTACATTTTGGCTATGAACTTGCTTATTTTCATTGTGAAGATGCTGTGACAATTTCTGGGATTATACATTTCATACATAATTGGTAAATTCCTGTTCTTACAGGACATTTATCTTAATTATGTTTTTCAACAAGTCTGTTTTAATATCACTGAGGTATTATAAACTTAATGATCATAAATATAAGTATCTAAAATCAAAAGATAATAATGGCTTTATGATCTACACCTTGATATTCTGTTGTTTGAAAATCAAGTTCAAAACAAAAGTAATTTCGTTTGATAACTGATGTTTGCGTAAAAATGGTATTAATGCATCTGAAACTGTATAGCAATACAGTTTATTGGCACTTAGCTAATTCATATAAGAAACAAAGCAAAAACTCAGTCTTGATACTGTAAGCAGGCATATAAGCACTCCAGTTTTATTGTGTTCTAATTTACTCCAGTAGCTAGCTGCAAGCTGTTCAAAACATAGAAGATTCACAGAACGTAAGCATCAACTGATAGAGAGAGCTTACACCCAGATCAAAATGAGTCGGACTATATTAGGGAAATGAGCAGGTGTGAGCACTGAAGGTTTATTTTGGGCGACGATTATATTATGTCAATCAGGACATTATGTTCTTGTGTAACGATCAGCTTTTTGAGGTTTAGGCTTATAATGGGGGGTGTGTAGCTCTGCCTACATCTTTGCCCATCTTTAGCAGCAAAAGCTGCTTTTGTTAAAAATCTAGAGTGATTTGAGTCAGGTAGTTTATCAACTGGAAAGGGAGAGGTTGTTGACTTTGGGAGAGGTGAATGGTCTCAGATTTTGTGAGACCATGTTAGCTCTGGATGGGAAGAATGAGAGGATTTCTGTAACTTCTGCAGTTGGTGTGTCCACAGAACCCCAGGGCACAGCAGTGTGGAAGAGAAGCTCAGAGGGCATTGGCCATGTAGAGGACTTAGATGAGACAATATGTCAATCATTTCTTTAGATACATACTATATTTTGTTATAAATGCTACACAATATGTAGCATTGTTAAAAATGAAGAACTTAAGAGGTTTGAGATAATATTAGGTTGATTTTTTTAAATGTCCAAAATTAGTTCTTAATGCTATTAATTACTTACCTAGTATATTCATAAAGTAATACAATTACTTAAAAAAGAGAAACATAAAAATTATATATTCACATTTAGAGAAAAGAAAGTACCCTTCTATTTGAAAAATGGGGACAGTATATTTATTTCAAATTATACATTATAGAGCTTATCCATAGCTACTAGCTTTTAAACTAGTCAGAGGGAATCACATGTTAGTTGGGTTAATTCAATGCACATTATGAACAAGACTTTTCATTGAATTTAGTTGATGAAAGTTTTACTTGATTTTATGTGTTTGTTTATTTTGTTTTCATACTCTTTAAGTAGAAATTTGCACTGTCCTTCAGAAGATTTAGGTAAGTCAAAGGAGTGTGTTTTTCTGTTGCATTTATTTACTAGTTTCCATGAAGTCTGCAAGAAAACATTAAAAAGTGAAATTGAATGAAATAAAGAATATATCCAGCACAATAAAACTGAGTGCATGCCTCGAAGAAAAGATAAAAGACTGCATACAAATCTAGGGCAAAAATGACAACAAACACAGCTGAAAATATTACCAGGGCTAGTACTCTTAACTCCATCTAAGTAAATACATTCTTCTTTTGGGCTGACATTATTTCAAGAATAAATGCTTTTTTTTTTTTTGCGGTACGCGGGCCTCTCACTGTTGTGGCCTCTCCCGTTGCGAGCACAGGCTCCGGACGCGCAGGCTCAGCGGCCATGGCTCACGGGCCTAGCCGCTCCGCGGCATGTGGGATCTTCCCGGACCGGGGCACGAACCCGTGTCCCCTGAATCGGCAGGCGTACTCTCAACCACTGCGCCACCAGGGAAGCCCTAGGTAACAGTTTTGAAATTAAAAAAAATATATAGAAATGCAGATATGATTAGTTGTTGTCAATTATTAGGGATGGAGTTAGGAGTGGGGAGAAAGAAGATACAATTAGGAAAAGGTAATGTGAGGGATCCTTGTAAAGATGAAATTGTTCTCTGTATTTTCTGTGGCTGTGGATACACAAACAAATAGATGTGATAAATTGCCTAGAACTAGATACAAACACACACACACCTGTGTGTACACACACACTCAAGTAAATACATGTGAAACTGCAGAAATCAAGGTTAAAGTCATAACTTGAATGTAAATTGATACAGCCATTATGGAGAACAGTATGGAGGTTCCTTAAAAAACTAAAAATAGAACTACCATATGACCCAGCAATCCCACTATGGGGCATATACCCTGAGAAAACCATAATTCAAAAAGAGTCATGTACCACAATATTCACTGCAGCTCTATTTACAATAGCCAGGACATGGAAGCAACCTAAATGTCCATCGACAGATGAATGGATAAAGAAGATGTGGCACATATATACAATGGAATATTACTCAGCCATAAAAAGAATGAAATTCGGTCATTTGTGTAGATGTGGGTGGACCTAGAGTCTGTCATACAGAGTGAAGTAAGTCAGAAAGAGAAAAACAAATATCATATATTAACACATATATGTGGAATCTAGAAAAATGTTATAGATGATCTTATTTGCAAAACACAAATAGAGACACAGATGTAGAGAACAAATTTATGGATACCAAGAGGGAAAGGGGGTAGGAAGAATTAGGAGATTGGAATTGAAATATATACACTATTGATACTATGTATAAAGCAGACAGCTAGTGAGAACGTACTGTAGAGCACAGGGAACTCTATTTGATTCACTGAGGTGACCTAAATGGAAGGAAATCCTAAAAAGAGGGCATATATGTACATGTGTAGCTGATTCATTTTGCTGTAGAGTAGAAACTAACACAACATTGTAAAGCAACTATATCAAATAAAAAATAATTTAAAAAATAAAGGCTACATTTTCTTATCATAACCTCCCTTTCCCTATTTCAAGTCTTCTTGAACACAGCTTTTTTGCCCTTTCCCTGTCTACCCATTTCTGTCCCCCTCTCACCTTAAAAACCTAATTATAGGAATGAGACTGCTAAGCAATTGAAACTAACCCCGGATTTATGCTCTCCTGAATGCACACCATGCCTTACCTTGCCTAACCTGCTGATTTTCCAAGATAAAAAGAAGAATGAAGAATTAATTAGTTAACAAATGACTAGCTCTCTACCCTCAGCAGCCCCCTAAGGAATCCTGCCGGCAGATCACTTGGGCAAGATAACATCTGAAGAGAGAGTCAGCCAGCTTGTATGCGATGGAGAATGATGCAGAACCCAACTTCCTCTCTCTATGATTCACTGAGATTTCCCCCCTTTTTTCCCTTTAAAAACTGTCATGGGGCTTCCCTCGTGGCGCAGTGGTTGAGAGTCCGCCTGCCGATGCCGGGGACACGGCTTCGTGCCCCCGTCCGGGAAGATCCCACATGCCGCGGAGCGGCTGGGCCCGTGAGCCATGGCCGCTGAGCCTGCGCGTCCGGAGCCTGTGCTCCGCAACGGGAGAGGCCACAACAGTGAGAGGCCCGCGTACCGCAAAAAAAAACAAACAAACACAAAAAACAACTGTCATGACTGAGCAGGATGTTCAGAGTTGGTTTGGTTACACAAGTCCACCTTCTCCCCAGCTTGCCAGCTTCTCTGATTAAAGCACTTTTCCTTTCTACTGAAACTTGCCTCTTGAATTATTGGCTAATGAGCAGAGAGAAGCAGAACCTGGGTTCAGTTACACTCTGGGGAAGGCACAACACTTAATGGGCCAAATAATTATTTTCTCCTTGATCCGTCCTTACAATTTTTGCCTTTCTGTTTCAGCTTTTGTCTTATCATTATTTTGAGGCTTTAATGATATCATTCATTGTTAATGGGTTGAAAAGACACCAGAAAGGGCAAGGTATTATTTCCATGTCATCTGAATTCCTATTATATGTGTGACCCACTGTGTATCTAAATCTCTATACACCATTGCACCTAATTATAGAATATCCTCAGTAGCATAAGACTGGAATAGGACTATTTGATGCCAAAAATATATACCACATTGATACTATAAATATCTACAACTTATTGAGAGGTCGCTATGCACCAGACATTACTCCATACAGTATTCCTCTATAAAGGGGCCCTTTGAAGCCCCATTTACTGTTGAAGAAACTAAGAAATGTAAAGAATGTAATTTGCCTACTGTCATGTAGTCAAGAAATGTTAAAATCTGATCCCAAACAGTCTCCAAAGCATTGCTCTGAATCTTCACCCATTATTCTTTATTTTATCATATGGCACCTATATCACCCATGTGCCTCTCTCTGTTATACTGACAACAGATAAAATACCAACATAGTCCCCAGATTCAGTCTGTTGTTTGAACAAAGACAAATGATTATAGTAATTGTTTTCTACTTATTTACCTTTGCAATTTATATATCCGTGCATGCAAACAATGATACAAAACCACTTAAGGGCTAATTTTTAATATTGTTGCATATCCCATAAGAAAATATTTGTCTCACTTTTTCAATTATGACGCATTATGGAAAAAATACATTTTAGGATAGAGTCAAATATGACAACACTCCTTTGGTTTTGTAGAAAGTAACTTGCAAAATATTTTTCTTCAAAAACTTTGTTTTAATAGTCTTTTAAAATGTCATAAATTTAAACTTTAAAAGGATAAAGTTTCCAACACTCTGAGAGTGAGTTAATCTTTATCACACTATTTAATTTTTTTTAATGTGTCCACATGAAACCTTGTTTTATTTTTGTTTAATAGATCTTTACTGGAGTACAATTTTCCTCACAATACTGTGTTAGTTTCTGTTGTACAACAAAGTGAATCAGTCATATGCATACATATATCCACATACCGTCTCCCTCTTGAGCCTCCCTATCCCGCCCCTCTAGGTGGTCACAAAGCACCGAGCTGATCTCCCTGTGCTATGCTGCTGCTTCCCACTAGCTATTTTACATTCAGTAGTGTATATATGTCTCTGCTACTCTCACTTCACCCCACCTTCCCCCTCCCTGCCCCACCATGTCCTCAAGTCCATTCTCTATGTCTAAGTCTTGGTGGAAGACCTAAATAGACATTTCACCAAAGAAGACATACAGATGGCCAAGAGGCACATGAAAAGATGCTGAACATCACTAATTATTAGAGAAATGCAAATTAAAACCACAATGAGGTACCACCTAGCACCAGTCAGAATTCTCATCATCAAAAAATCTACAAACAATAAATGCTGGAGAGGGTGTGCTGGAAAAAGAACCTTCCTGCACTGTTGGTGGGAATGTAAATTAATTGTTCCTTTGAGTGGGACTTCAAGATGCCCATCACAAGGTGGAGAGGCATTAATGTCTATATAATCACTGAAAACTCTTTGTCTATGAAGAACATAAATCCCCTGCCAATCCATTTTCCCTTAGTACAAAGTTTTTAACAATTTTCTTTTCAAAACAATGAATTACTGCAATACCGCATGTGTTCTCTAAATCTCTGTCTTTTGTGTTAACAGCCATGACTACAAGTTTACACATCATTGATTTCTTTGGGGGTTGGCAGGAATTCACTAAGTTTCTTGTAATGGAAGGATTTAATTTTGGTACATGTCCAAAGCAAAGAAAACACACTCTGCTTGCTATTTTCAGTAATACCACAGAATAAAATCAGTCTTCATAATATATTAAATAGAAATTATATATCATAGAAAATATTCATGAATTAATATTATATTTATATTTTTGTTTGTTTAGTATATATAAAGCATTTTAAAGGACTAGCTCAATATAGAAATGAAAGGATAAAACATGAGAAAATATTCTCTTTCCTTCTTCCTTCTTCTATTGTCTTAACTTACTTATAATTTGTGACAGTTGCACCCTTAGGAAAGAAAGAAGTCACTAAATCCCCTGCCCTAGTGTTAGTGTTATTGATAAAAGGAAAGGAAATGAGCACGTTATCTTTCTTCACTTAGAGAAAAAATTAATAACATGATATTTGAAGCAAAAGTAATAAAGAAGAACCCCCATTTCTTTATTCTGGCCTGCTGATTGAACTACCTTTTTGGGGTTTGCTAAATGAAACATAACTTGCACACAAAGCAGGAAGGACAGTAGCACCCCTGAGTGAGTGAACCAGAGCCGAGTGTGATGACTGCCATCTGCTCACCAGTGCCACCGGTGGGCTTTTACCTTCTGTCGGGGGGCTGCACTTCTGCTTAGAGCACACATAGAATACCCAACCAAGTTTTTCTGCAAGTAAATCAAGTGCTTCACAACTTAGTATGTTCTTAAACATACTTGGGCAATGTGGGGTTACTCATTCCAAGCAATTTTAATACCTCTTCTTTTCCTGGAACAAAACCAGATATTGCAATGAACACTATAAAAAATTGGACCCAGTGTAGTTGGGAATGTAACTCATTTCCCCTGGATTGTTCCACCCTGATGCCCTGATAAATTCCCATATGCATTTCGATAATTTAACTGTGGAAAGAGTCCTTAGGGATATTTATTTGTTTTATTGTTTTGAGTAAAAAATACTGCTAAGATGTTTTTTGCCAACTTCAAAATGACCCCAAGGATTTGTAAATATAGGAAAAACGTGTATCGTAAATGATGGGAACAAAAGTAAAATGATTCTAAACTCAAAATAATTTGCAGTTTAGAATCTATCATGAGATTCTTCCTATGAGACATAAATTCTTCCTTAATGATTAATGTTTTCAAAATATTAATTCAGGTAAGTAAAGAAGTCCCATTACCAGCAAAATTCTCTTCTGCTACATGTTTAAATAATATATCTCCAAAATATGTATAATAATGCAAACAACATAGACAGTCTCCAATTTTGATTTGATTTTCAATTGAGGGTTAGTTATCAACAGGACACTGAGCAATGTTGAGTCTTATTACATTTTAAATTTATAGAATTAATTACAAGTTCCTAATTTTTCAATTGCCTTGGCTATGTTTTGTATTAAAAGAGAAGAACGAACCATGGCAAAGCTAATTTGTTCCAGGCATTTTAGCTAAATCAAAAGTGAAATAAACTGTATTCTATGTTGAGTTGAAAACAATTAATTGATCTGCTCTGTTATATCTTATTACTCTCCCATATGCTATTAACTTAAATAGATGATCTTATACTCACTTTCCCTGGAGCAACTTGAACCTTTTCTGAGTTATAGTCAAAATAAAAAGGCATCATTTGTCACAAGAGAGCGAACCAGAACCAGAATATCTGAATCTCAGTAAATCTGTTTCTTTCGAATTACTGGTAATTTGGCAGAATTTAATCTTCCAAATTCAGTCATATATTCCACTCTGACACTTCTAACCGGGTTTCCCTATTCTCCTTGGAGCTATTTGTATTTTTCTTGAGGATAATAAGACAAGGCTGATAGAGGCTCCTTAGCGCCTGCCGTATCACCTCAATACCGTCATGCATATTGATGAGTGAAACCCTTTTCTGATCAAGATTTGTGCTTGTGTGTCCAGTGTGTAATAGTATAATTAGCTTTGAGCTTCTGAACAAGACTAAATTGAAACACTTTGACTTAAACACATGGAAAAACCAGAGTGTAGCTTTTCTAATACTCTCTTCAGCGTTCAGAAAGGGTAGAAAAGTTTACTGTATCCTTCTCATTACCCTTATTGTGTCAGTCCAGGTGTGCCATGAGTCATGGGACACATTTTGTCACCTGCATCTGTCTCGAGACATCACTTACAGTTCACACGCAACTACTTCAGTGTAAGACATTCTCCACCTGAAAGAACAGAACTCACCAGTTCAAATTTTTCACATCAGTTGGTGACTTAGTAACTCCTGCACAAGATGAAATTTTGTAAAGTCTCAGGGATGTCATACTCAATTTGAACTGTTCTTAAATTTACTAAGACAAAAAAGTTTTTTTTGTTCCTCAGAAAAGAGGGAAAAGTAGATTTATAAGAAAAGGCATCAGCGGATGACAGCTACAGACGCCAATGTTACACATCCGTGTAGATCTCCAAAAGCCAAAAGTTACTGGCATTAACCTAAAACCATTTTAATAATAGCAATACATAATAATATTACTATATAATGATAATAATGATAATTATATAAACTCTCATTGAATCGGGGTTTACAATGTTCCAAGGATTGTTTTAAATAAACTCTTTATACATTGTCTTTCAACCAATGAATAGAGTACTCTTTTCACATTGATTAAAGAGAAAAGAAACTAAGATTCAGTGAGGTTAAAGCTTTTGCCAAGTTAGCTAGTAACTGGCAGAAGCAGGGTACAGATACACTTGTGCCTGATAGCATTAAACTACCACTTAAGTAACAGACAAACAATGGTAACTGAAAATACTTATTCCTCACAGTTTGTTAATATACACTGTAAACTGGTGGAAATCCTATGCACGTCAATTTGAAAATATCCACCACCGTATAAACTGAACTAAATATTCCTTGTACTGTGTATCTTGAAAACCTTCAGCAAGCCATAGATTAAAGATATTCAATGAAGCATTTTCAATAAGGAAAACAACAGGATGCACTACAACAGCGTTATTTAAAAGAATGATAGTGATTCATCTCTGCTGATGTGAAAAGATCTTCAAGGCACGTTAGTAATTTTTTAAAATCAAGCTTGGAGTAAAGGAACACAGGAAACAAAGAAGGTGCGCCCTACATTTGCCTGAGCTAATTGATTCAAGAGAGTTTCCAAGCCCTGGTGCAGGAATATTGACCCTGAGTTGAGGAGAGGGAAATGGGCGTTTGAGGAGTCCAAGGTGGTCAGAGTTCACAGGACTGAGTACCAAAGAAAGAGCAGCACAGAGGAGACACAAGAAATCTGCAGAGGGGCTCAGTCATGTCAGCACGTGCTGAGGAAACTAGTATAGCACAGGCCAGAAGAAACTATGTGAGGAAACTGAGACTGGAGAGAACTCCATTTAAACAGATAGAAACAATACCCAATGCTCAAAACATAGCTGTGTGGCCCACCTCATGACCATGGGATATTTGATAGTATATACACAGGGTTTTACGACAGTGGTGAGGGAAACTCGCCCAAAACATTGATCTTGTATCAACTAACAAACGCAGAAAACCCCAAAGGATCAAACTCTAAGTAATTTAACAAAATACTAGATTAAACCTGAGAGATAGCTGTAGGAACGTAAATATCCAGCATACGTTAGAATTCAAAATGGTTAGCTTTCAATCATAACTTAGCAGGCATTCAAAGAAACAAGGAAATAAAACTCTTAGCAGGGAGAAAAATCAATCAAAATGAATCTAGAAATGACGGAGATGATATAATTAGTAGACAAAGGCATT
Source organism: Aethalodelphis obliquidens (assembly GCF_003676395.1). Classification (NCBI taxonomy): domain Eukaryota; kingdom Metazoa; phylum Chordata; class Mammalia; order Artiodactyla; family Delphinidae; genus Aethalodelphis; species Aethalodelphis obliquidens. The sequence goes on along the minus strand of NW_020837961.1, from coordinate 3,576,183 downwards.
AAAAGTTATTTAGCTGTATTCTGTATGTTCGAGAACCTAGAAGAAACATAAAACATGCTAAGTATAGATATGGATGATACTATGCAATGATTCAGGTGAAAATGATAATGGGTAAGATTGATAACAGATTAGATATCGCAGAAAAAAAGTGTACATACTGCGTTTCATATATATTTGTAGCTGTAGCATTCACATCGTGTCTATTATTTATTTCAGGTTTACATTTTGTCACAGAGTAATAGTTTGAGTAGCTGCGGTAAAAATCTTCATTTAAGGGCTTGGAATTTAATTTTAATATCCACATGAAATTGAAGGTACTAATGCCCTACTCTGCTAACATATATTCTTTACTACTATTGCAACAAATGCATGAAAATTAAGTGGATGCTTTACAAATAAACATGCTAACACAACATTTTATCTATATATATTATTTCCCATATTTATTAGAAATATTGAAGCCATGTTATTCACTCCACTATGATTAAAAGTCTTCTAATTGTGATAGTGTTCCTATTGTATGGTGTTATTGTTTGTTGAATAAGATTAATGATAAGAAAATATTGTAAGTCACATAATATTAGAGAATAATTAATCTTACTTGCTGTGCAATACATTATTAGTGTGGTGATGGAAAGAAATCTAAATGAAATAATTTATTCTATTCCATTAGACAATGACATGGTTTCACGAAGAATCAATAGAATTGCAAAAATGTTGAAAATCAGCTTTGTAATGAACTACAGTGAAACAAATTTTCATTAAAAGTAGGTGAAATCACACTGCATGATAATGAAGATTGACTCCTTGCATCTGTAATATTTCTAAGAAAGGAAAAGTTCTGGAGAAAAAGATAATTCTAACACTTATGAGAGTTACTCAATATGACTTTTCAATTAGTGAAATCTTTACATGCTATTTATTGGAAATATATTTATTTTTCTAGTCATTGATTGGGCATTAGAAGAAATACCAGTTATGGTGGTCAGTAGCATGGATGCTACTCATCATAAAAATATGCCAGGTGTTTTTAGCAATTCATTATGCTATTTATCAGCAATATTTAGACTCTAAGAATCGTAGAGAAAAATTTTAAAAACACAAATCAGAAATGATCAATGCCACTAATATATGAAAAGTAATTTCTCAAATCAATTTTCTCTTAGGGTGTGAAACAAGATTAAAAGATGTACTAGTATTTTAGCCTACAATTAGAAGCAATATGGATTTCAAAGAATTGTTTAAAAATCATCATTCTGAAAAAAAATGTAGAATCTTTTTATTCATTCATTAAAAAACTCAACAGGGCTTCTCTGGTGGCGCGGTGGTTGAGAGTCCACCTGCCGATGCAGGGGACATGGGTTCCTGCCCCGGTCCGGGAGGATCCCACGTGCCACGGAGCGGCTGGGCCCGTGAGCCATGGCCGCTGGGCCTGCGCGTCCGGAGCCTGACGGGAGAGGCCACAACAGTGAGAGGCCCGCATACCGCAAAAAAAACCAACAAAAAACTCAACATTCGAAGGAAAACATTGTTAAATTTTATATCATATTTTATGTATACATATAAAGTTAAATGAGTATTTTATGCTAAGAGGAAATAAAACTAATCTTATTAAATGAAGATATTTATTATAGAATTTATCAATTACCTTAATTTTAAAATTGTCCTTGTTCTTCAAGGGTTTTTAGTTTCCACCCTTTAGGTTTTTAGAAAAGGAAAGTTTTAAAGTTACTGATTTTAAAATATGTTGCTATTTTGATACTATTAAATTATGTAATTAGTAGATTAAAAGATTTGTCTGAATTTACATGATCAGATTTGGGAGACTGATGCATTTGGAGCAGATATAGGAATTGATAGCCAGAACTCAGGAAGAGTTAGTTGAGCTACAGCATGGTTTAATCACGGGACTAATACAATGTTTTAGATACATTTAAAACTTCTATACACACTTCTTTTGAGATAAACTGCATTTATTTTCATTTCATTTCTAAATATATTATTTTAAGTTGGTTTTCGTGAAGTGTGCAATTACAACAAAAGTTTGAAAATCAGCAGCAATGATGGAATAGAGGAGATTTGGGTCTCACTTTAGAAGACAGATTTAGAACTTCTGTGTGAGGGAGAATTTCCTGGATGGAAGAGTTCTTGGGTCTTCTTGAGTGGGGTTTAATCTCTGACTTTCTTTTGAGTGAAACTCCTCCCTGCTCATTTCTGTGTCAGAAAGCATCTTCCTGGATGGATGTTTCCGTGACTTAAGTACTTGAGTCTTTCCATTGAGTAGGATGCCTCCTGACTTTTTTCTATTGAGCAGGAATCTTCCCAGCTCTTTTGCGAAGCCTGTTTTGTTCCTTTCTCTGGTCTAATCCCATGGGTAATTCTCATTCCACAGTGCAGCCCCCCTTACACACACTCTTTCTTTGCTGACTCTATGTTCCACCACTATGGCACTACTTTGGGCCAATATCTCCAAAATAGAATAATTTGACAAAGGGTAATTTGCAACTTCATGGCCTCTTTGGGAAACATGAAATCCCCCCAAACCAGCTCATCTGAGACCTTTCCCATCCCCTGTTCCTTGTTACTCCTTTTGACTACCTTCTGTCTTCCTTCAGCTCTCTTGAATCCTTCAGTCTTCCCAAGTTCAAAACCTGAACCTCCTTCATCCTATATTAACCCCTGTCCTAAGACATTCCCTTCCTAGCCAAGCCCCTCAACTCCCTGCAGTAACTTAAAATCACCCATAGGGGTACCTGAAGGGCTCAGATATTCCAAGAGCAATGACCTGAGGCTGAAAAACATAATTTGAGGCAGGCCCTGTAGCAAATCTGAACCACAGTTTCAGGTGTAAGAGATTCCAAATCATTTACTCATTATTTACTTATTCCGCTGTAAAAGCTGATTATAAAAGACAACATCGGTAGAATTACAGAGTTGATTTGATCATGTGATTAAATAAAATCATAGATACCTGACGAATATATTTTACCTATTTAATCAAAGTGATAGTATATAATTTGGAAGCAAACATAGAAGGAGGCAACACATAATACCATTGTCAAAAATCTCAATTTTCACAGCAAGACAACTTTGTTTTTGTTTGGTTACTTTATTTTATTTTTTTCCTGGGTTGGTTTTATAATCTCAGACACTATATAAATAACACAAATCACAATACCTGTAAAAATCTCAGACACCTGGGGAAATCACACAAAAGGTAAAGATTAGCAAAGTCATCAGTTCAGCCTTGCTATATAGACACCACCAAAGTATTGCAGGGATGCATAAATATTTTGAAATATGTTTAAATAATATGTCTTGACTGCCAGTAACATATTTCCAAGCAAATGTTATTGAAAATGTTTGGACTATTTACAAAATTCGTAGGACATCTTTTTATTTATAGAAATAATATAAGATCTTTTTTCTCCAGTTACCTGATCAAGATTGGGCTCACTAACCTAACCTATAGCTCAGGGAACCCTACTCAGTGCTCTGCAGTGACCTAGATGGGAAGGAAATCCAAAAAAGAGGGGATATATGTATACATAGAGCTGATTCACTTTGCTGTATAGTAGAAATTAACACAACATTGGAAAGCAACTATACTCCTATAAAAATTAAAAAGAGTGGGCTCACTGGTTAATTATTTAAATACAGTCTCACACATGAACAGTCTCTTTGCCTCAATGGTTGTTTTATATTTGTCATTTCCTTTTGCCATTTTCCATAATAGCAATGAATATTTGTTTCCCATAAAAACACAAATTTTGCTTAAAGCAATAAATACATGTATGTGTAGATATTTTACTACATATATTACATATATTAATACAAAAATCTAAAGAGCTCCTCTCTAAGGGAGCCACCAAGACATACTGCGTGGTCTAAGAGTTTGCCTGAAGAGGAACACCTCTTCAATTAAAATCGTATAGATGAAGAAAGATTGTGTGCAGGTAATTAACTTTTTAGCTGCAGTGACAGGGCATTTGGTGGAGGGGTTCGCACTAGTTTTATCAGTTTGTTAGATTCTTGCTGCCTCTCCCCATGTCTTCCAGTATTTCATAGCCTATGTCTGTTGGATGGATTCTGTGGGAGGCGGCCAGCAATGTGTGCTACTTTGACATTAACAAAATGTCACATTAACAAAAATCACAGTGTTTTCCAGGCAGGGTTGAGGACCCAGTTACTGAGCACAATATTCAGATTTATGAATTATAATCACAATGAGATACATTTTGTACATCCACTAAGATACCTAAAACTATAAACACTGAAAGCACCAAATATTTTCACGAATGCTTAGCAACTCTGACTCTTGTCTATTGTTAGTGGTAATGTAAAATGCTACAATCTCTTTGGAAAAGATGTAGAAATTTCTTATAAAGTCAAGAAACACCATACCACACAGAAATTGTACTCCTAGTTATTTATCCAACTGATAAAAACATATGTCCACACAAAGGCTTGTATGCTCAGAATGTTCATGGAAACTTTGTCCATCATAGTCAAACCTGGAAACAACACGAATGTGCATCAAACTATTTCGTATTTATACAAAGCCCTACTATTCTGCATAGAAAGGATTGAGCTACTGATATACATAAATGGATGGCTTTCATTTCTTTTTCTTTGTGGGAAAAGAAGATCCTGGATGCAAAACAATATCTGGTGGCCTCAGAGTGACCAGGTTGTGGTTGTTGAAAAGGAATTATGACAAGGGAAACATTTTGAGTTTTTAAATATATTTATGTTGTGATAGGAATATGAACACACTTGTCAAAACTTAGCAGATTATATGTGTAGGATTTATGCTTCTCACTGTATATACACTTTATCCAAAATAAAATACTGGAAACAAAAATTATCCAGGCTTATGTAGTTTATCTCCTTGCTCTACTTAGCAGTTAAGTAAAAGAGCATTAAAACACAAACAAAAAAACCCTGCTGTTAATTCAGGATTAGAGTGTGTCAAAAAGAGCAAGAGAACATCAAGAGAAAGAAATTGCAATTATTAGAAAGGGCATAGTTAAAACGAAGGGATATGGGCAATTGACTATAGAGAGAAGGAAGTGAACCTTGGAAGGAAATCAATTGGCAAATGTAGAGGGGTCAAGTCTGGTCAAAGGAAAGGTTCAGGAGGAATAACCAAGCAAAATGCTGGAAACACAAGAAGTCGTGGTCAGCGAGTTCAAAGATCAGATTTCATATGATTCCAGGATTCTAAGTTTGACAAGGTCAAGGGTATGTAGATGTGGGTGATGGATAGCCATACCATGGTCTATTAGTGTCCTAGGGCTGCTATAACAAGGTACCACAAACTGAGTGACTGAGAACAGCAGAATTTATTATCTCATGGTTTTGGAGGATATAAGGTCAAAGTCAAGGTATCAGAGGGTCATGCTCCCTCTAAAAGCACTAAGGAAAGATCTGTACTAGCCCTCTCTCCAGGCTTCTGGTAGCCTCAGGTTTTTCATGGCTTAGCCATGGTGCCATTTCTGAAAGTTATCAATAGACAATCCATATGACATCACTTATATGTGGAATCTAAAGTAAGACACGAATGAGCCTATCTATGAGACAGAAACAGAATTACGGGCATAGACAACAGACTGGTGGTTGCCAAGGGGAGGGGTGGAGCGGGAGGTTGGGGTCAGCAGACGTAAACTTTTATGTATAGAATGGATAAACAACAAGGTCCTACTGTAGAGCACAGAGAACTATATTCAATACCCTGTGATAAACCATAATGGAAAAGAATATTAAAAAAGAATGTATATAAATTATACATACATATATATGTGTATAACTGCATCACTTCACTGCAAGCAGAAATGAACCCAACATTGTAAATCAATTATACTTCGATTTAAAAAATTGACAAAAAAATAAAAGGGGCCTCAAACATTACTGGATATTGGCAGGAAAAATAAAAGAGATCAATAAGCAATCTATACTAGGAATAGAAAGCCAAACTGAGGACTGTCACCCAGAAGACAGCCTCTCAGATAATTTTGAGGAACTGCTCCTATGAAGCATGGTTTCCAGCACAGTTTTATGTCTTGTCAGAACAAAAAACCTTAAACAAGTCAAGGATACTTTCCTTCAAGATTGTAAAACAAAACAAAAACAAAAGAAAACAAAACAAAAGAGATCAGTACAAATGTAGTATGGTCTTAGCACCTGGGAGGGGAGTCTTATCATCAAAGAAGGACCAGCCCTGGCGTCCCAGGAAGGGAGGCATTTCATCTTTATTTTCAACATGGATATTCTTTACTTCCAGTCAAGTTACTCTTGTCTTTAATAATTAAAGCACGTGTACAATGTATGTCTGATAGGCCACAAACAGGCTCTTTTAATTGGCATCAAATTCAAGTTAACTCATGTATAAGCCAGAATGACTTCCCCATTCTTCAATACGTGAAATTTTCTTTTATTGGTGCTTTCCCTTTGTCTTCATACAGCCTATCTTCTATGCCTGTCTCTCTCTCTCTCTCTCTCCTCTCTCTCTCTCTCTTCACGTGACACTTTTTCTATATACATGTTTCTGTGTCCAAAATTTCCCATTTTTATAAGGACAGAGTCATACTGGATTAAGGACCAGACTAAAGACTTCATCTTAACTAATTACATCTGCTACCAACCTATTTGCAAAAAAGACACAGTCTGAAGTACTGGGGGTTAGGACTTCAACATATGAATTTAGGGGGGCACAATTTAAGACATAGCACAGGTATAGGGAACGGGCTCATTAAAGGAATTGAAACATTAGTGATGGGTATTGAGAATGTTGAAGGAGGGATGATAGTGTAACAGAGAACAAACCTGACTCCATATTGGATCTATTTCCTGTAGCTCTAACCCTTGTGTTCTGTTGCCTGCGCTGAGTACTGCTGCCTCTGCATCTTTGTAAACGAATGTTGCCTATAGCCTGAGATACACAGGATAGAGCATTCTCAAGGCTCTGCCTCCCAGGTTTGACCTTTAAAGGTATAACACTTTCCTGTTCATATAGAGATAAAAGTTGCCGAACAGAGAATGACATTTGTCTTGCTGGAGGTTTATAGGAATATCTGATCTACGTGGACAGCGGCAAGAACAAAGAGTTCTGACACCAAGAAGTTTGCAATGACCAGGCACATCCTGTCCCCTTTTAGTATAAAAGAAGCCTGAATTCTGACTCGAGTAAAATGGTTCTTTGGTTTTCTTCTTTAGCCATGTTAGAAACCTGACTGCTTTTTTCACTCACTAGCCTTTAGGCCAGCGGTCCGCAACCCCAGGGCCGTGGAACAGTACCAGTCCTTGGCCTATTGCGAACCGAGCCACACAGCAGGAGGTGAGTGGTGGGCGAGTGAGGAAACTTCATCTGTCGCTCCCCATTGCTCTCATTACCGCCTGAACCATCCCCCTCTCCCCCCAAAGTCCGTGGAAAACTTGTCTTCCATGAAACCAATCCCTGGTGCCAAAAAGGCTAGGGACTACAAAAAGGCTTTAGACTACACATATCTCTATAACATACAGAAAAAAAGTTCTATAAATGGAATACTTCTATGTTGCCTCAAGAGAGACTTAAGTCATCAAATAGTAGTAAAAAAGCAGAATATTACAGTTTGAAGAAACTTTTTATGTGGTTACTACATTATGATCCATGAATGAGCAGCCTCAGTATCACCTGGGTACTTCCTAGAAATGCAGAATCTTACTCCACCCAACCCTATGGAATCAGAATTTGCATTTTAATATTACCCCCAGGTAATTGGTGTGCACATTAAATTTTGAAAAGCACATATTTTGGTTTTCTTTATTTGATCAAATTTTGTTTGGTAAGTAAGAAATTTATTTTCTAAGAAATTAAAACTCAGAATCAGAAGAAGAATTCATATCCACACTTTCATCCTTGAGCTCTTTCTGCCAGGACACTTTTATTTTTTTGGCTGTAGTCTTAAATATATTATTTTAAAATAGTATATTCTTTTTCAGAGAATAATTAACACACATCTTAGATGTGCCTAAAGATACACAGACATCATCAATGCTGTCAAGACAATTCTGTCACTTTATGTTACTATATTTGAAGTAAATTTAAAACTTCCAACTACTAATTTTGACTGGGATTAGGGGTGATGGTGGAAAACATGCTGTTTGATATATATGACAACTACTTTTATTTCAAAGTGGTGGTGGAAATGCCCATAATGGAAGAAAAATTATTCTGTACAATTCAGGAAGTCAACAAGATCCTGAGTATTAACAAGAAATTCATGTAAAACCCATGTACAAATGAGAAATCATGATGAAAAGTGCTGACCTGATGAATATATTGAATTAAGTTGTACTTATTTTATTCCCAGTTTTGCTGATTTTTTAAAAATATCACAGAGGCACTGATTAGATTGTCTTGCAAAATGTTAAATAAAATCCCCACATATTTTACTTACAATGAGTGCCTTATATTCTGAAGAGAATGATCTGACATAAAGCTATTTAAAGGAGATCACTTAAACTTAAGTAATAAAAGTTTCAATCTAAATATCTTCCTTTGCTATATCAATTATAATGTCAACTGGTGACACAAAATTTAAAGTTAGAACACAGCCAAAAAGAAAAATCTGGCAATTTAAACAGAAGATTAAACAATAGATTTATAAGAGAGAAGGCTTTTTGTTATAATTATCCTATCTGTGCCTTTTTATATATTGTCAAGCTACAGTATTTTTATAAATATTCTACAGGAGAAAATAATATATTTATTTTAAGCAACCTAAAACTTAATCTTACTTATTGTATTATAGTTCACTTATATTGGAATTTCTTTGGTAAACTTAAAAGAACATACATCCATTTTTACAGAATTATATTGACCACAATTAGTTTTTCACACTACACTTTCTCTCCTAACCTGTCAAATCTGTCATTTAATATATACCATACACAATGTCATTCCTTAAAAATCAATATGAAAAAAATCACATGTTCAAGATATAAACATATTCAGGATATTTCATTATTTTCTTTATTGTTTAAAGTACTGGGAAAAGAGCCAATACATTTAAAATTGAAGTAATAATGAGATACATCACAAGTCACCAAGGCCAAAACAAGAATGACTAGATTGATTGGGAGAATTTGATTTTTCCATTTTTAGCATGAGCTATGAAAAACAAATTATTTATAATTAATAGTTATGAAAGTAGACCTCTATCTTCTTAAGTGGTAATATAGATAGGAAATATCAATAGATTGCTCATGGATAGATTGATAAATAGTCTTATAAAAGAGACAGATACATGGATAGCTGACTGATAATTATATGTAACACTTGGAAAATACATTTTTATTTTGTATAAAATTCTTGTCCAGATTATAAGACACATTTTAATAATAGCGATAAGCCTTGTAAGTCCAGGTGCAGTGTGACATATAGTGGCTATATCAAGAAAAACCACCCTGACTCCATTACTTACTAACTGTGTAAATGCCCTGCAGTCATTGAATTTCCAAATACCTTTGCTTCCTTCCCTGTTAAAAGGTGCAGTAACAAAAGGTCACCTCCCAAGGATAAAATCGAATAAATCTATTGATATATAAACAATATTTGCATAAAAGCAAGTATAAACGTCATCTGAAAATAATGTGAGAATGTATTTGTGGTTTATCTGGGTTTCTCAGATTATATCTGCATGACATAACAAGACTATTAGTATCACATATGTATAACATATACCTAGATCTACATTTAATTTAGAGGTAACACCACCAAAGTGTCAAATTCATGAATCAAGAAGTCTTTCATGATACTTTTGTATTAATTTTTAACTTAGATATGGCCCTTTTCATTTCTTTCCGAGAGCAACTAATATATCTAACGCGAGAGATGTCTGCTCTTGAATTCAGTTTTATAACACAAATATATAATAATGTAGTTATTATAGGTATAACAGTATCATATGTAAATAATTATTAATTTACCGTAACAATGTAATATGTAAAAGGTAAAGGACTTTGCATGTACATTTAAAAGTTAATTAGGTAAATAATAAATATTCCACTGAGCATGACAAAGAGAAAATTAGATTTCCTTGTACTGATAATGATTTTTCTTTGGATAATTCTCCTAGATAAAATAAGGATTCTTCAGCCTCTTGTCTGAGCAGGAATCTTGGTTCAGGTGCTTCTGGTCAGAAGAGACAGACATCTTCATTCCCTCCATCCTTTTGTCTCTTTCCACAAGTATGAGTCACTTATGTCTGCTGAGGGGAGGATTTTGGTTTTTTTGTTTTGTGGGTTTTTTTCAGTTTTATTGAGCTATAATTGACATGTAATATTACATAACTTTAAGATGTACAATGCATTGATTTGACACACATATATATTGCCATACGATGACCACTATAGCATAGATAAAACCTCTATCCTGTCACACGTTTATCATTTCTTTATTGTGTGAGAACAATTAAGATACAGTGTCTTAGCAACTTTGAAGTCTATAATACAGTATTGTTGGGAGGGACCAATCCCTCTTTTAAGAGATTAAATCTGATGAAATGAGGCCCACACGGGCAGAGTATTCTCCCTTTTGCATAACTTAGAATCAACTGATTTAGTACCTTCATTACATTTGAAAAACATCTTCACCTTTTTCCATATTCTACAGGCTAAAAGCAAATCGCAGATTCCACTGGCATACAAGTGGAGGGAATTATACAAAAGTGTAACTCACTGAAGAACACCTCAGAGTGTGTTTGATACACTTCCATTTGGAAATTTCCTGAAAACTGAGAGTATGGAGTTGGGGAGAAGACTGATATTTCTGGGAGTAGCATTGATGAGTTACATCAGAATGCATCCAGATAGAAAAGCCCCAAGTACTCTAATTGACTTGGGGCAATAAATGTGTGTGTGTGCATGTGCGTGTGTGCACATGTATCAGTATGTATGTGCAAAATGAAGTACCACTTCCTGTAAGCATTTTTACAATTTTGGGGACCAAAGTACTTTGTTCAAGTCATCTGTGAATTAGTATCAGATGGAGAGATGAACTTCTATTTATCTCACTAGTAAGGCCATTGTCACATGAACAAAATGAAGGAGCTTTTCGTGGAGGCCAGAAGATTTGGGTGCAAACCATCTGGGAGGGACTGTAGAAACCACCCTCAAAAGGGATATTTTATTTTTCACTCCATCACCAATAAGAATTACTAACCAGTAAGAATTGGTGGACACATATGACCAGTCTAAGGGGTTTACAGTTATTTGGGCTGAAGACTCCCAGGAAAGTATCTAGTGAAAAGGATAAAGGTTTGAAATATAAAGATTAAATATTGGAATAAATGTAATACCAAGGTTGAGAAATTCTTCTTTTACAATGTTTTAAATGATGGTTGATAGCTGGGTATGTTATCAATCAGTGTATCAAAAATTGATTCCCAAATTATCTTAACAAAGACCCCATACGCTGGTAATTTTCATTAACTAGCTTTTGAATTCTTTATTCCTGAATAGAATAGACACGATTATAGAAGAAAATACTAATTTTGAGAATAATTTTCCAACTAGAGGTTTTGTGTGATGGCTACAGAGTAAAATTCAGGGTCTCTCTTCATATTACATCTGAAATAGAAGCTAGGCATGTCTAGATGTCTTGAATGCTGTCCTTGGAGAAAAGGCTTACACTGTGTTTTCTCTTTCACAACAATTTATTCTGCTGTGGTCACAGCATGTGTTAGGATTGCGGCTACTTAGGGCGAGAAAGGTCAGTCCTGCCTTCTCATTTTATAGATGAGGAAATTGTGATCAAGTGATCCATACCTGGGAGCAAAATTCATGAAGCCACTGAGAACATGCCTTGGAGCTGCGCCAATGGGGTGGCTGAAAACTAAATCTAACTTATTTTCATACGTTAGGTGAGAAAGTTGAGAGGCAGAAGGATTAAATTACTCACCTTTGCTTAATATCCAATTAATAGTTTTGAAGAGACTAGAATAAATGTATGATGAATTCATTGTCTGTTAACTTTCTGAGGTTGTTTTTGTGGCATTGCTCCCTACCACCACCCTAAATCTCCTGGAGGGCAAGGGTCATGGTCCACATTACGAATATTTCAAATAACCTCTAATAATATTTCACATTGAAGGCACCCAGCAGGTGATGGAAAACATGAATGATTGAGAAGGAAATAATTCAGCCTATAAGATGATGATCTAACATAACCAACACTGAAAGGCAAGAAAACCCTCATTCAAATTATTAAATTTATCTGTGCTAAGGCAAAGAATGCAAAATAATACAGCAGGACTTTCTCATTTGAAAGTAAAGCAAGGGCGGCTTTCTAAAATAAGGTCACCCAAACCCAGTGTATAACACACGGTTACCTCTAAAATATATTATTCTTGAAGCTTTTGAATTTCTGAAAATGCATTATTATCAAAGCAGACATAGCACAGCTTGCCTAGTACTTTGATGTTGGATGACTGGTTCTTAAACTCTGTTTTCTTTGAGGTTAAATCCTTGGCTGAAGGGCTGGCAAGTCTGACAAAATAAAATAAAAATAAAAAATATCAGCTAGAATAATATGTCTGCATCACAAATCACCAGACTGAAATAAAAAGAGATGACAAAAGTACAGTGAGGTTTATATCTACCATTTTTTTTTTTTAACATCTTTATTGGAGTATAATTGCTTTACAATGGTATGCTAGCCTCAGCTCCACAACAAAATGAATCAGCTATATATATACATATATTCCCATATCTCTTCCCGCTTGCGTCTCCCTCCCTCCCACCCTCCCTATCCCACCCCTCCAGGCGGTCACAAAGCACCGAGCTGATCTCCCTGTGCTATGCGGCTGCTTCCCACTAGCTATCTACCTTACGTTTGGTAGTGTATATATGTCCATGCCTCTTAATTTGAGTAATGATGGTGGTATTCTTTTAAATATGAGAATATTTATTTTGTTCTATAATTCTTGGTTTATTCTCTAGCAACAACTTGGTCATGTTGACTTAGCTAATGTGCATTTAACAAAGTCAAACACAAAATTCTCACAATTTTTTTATAATGTCTTATATTCGCAAAAATATTTCAGACTAAATGATTACTTATAAGAAGACATATAAACATGTTTTCATCATCCCTTATACAAAATCAAAGAATTTGAGGTAAGAGATTATGCAATTGGGTATCTTGTGTGCAAGTAAACTACTGAAAAAATAAATTAATTGGCGCCAAACTGGGCATCACAAATGCATAGGCATCTTGATTGTTCCACTTTAGATTTGATCCCCTTTTAAAATGGTAGTGAGTCACAACAAATATATTTATATGCCAATATAATTTAAGCAAATGTTAGCTATGTAAATTGTATATATGTAAAATGCAAAAAGACTGGGTTTTTTTGTAAATTTCTTCAATAGAGAATTCCTGACTGCCTCCTGAAGTTCAGGCATCATGCCAGATGGTAGGAACGTAAGGATAGAACCCCCTACCTCCCAGTGCAGTGATTTGCACCCTGGCTCTGTTTCCTTATTACTTAATGGAGTTATTAAAATAAAGACAACTAACTCCCACTTCCAGAAACTAAAATTCAGAACTTCTAAGACAGGTTCTAATGAATTCTATTAAAACTCATTGATCCAAGTGAACAAGTTACTTTTGAAAACCTAACCTTGTCTGTACTACTCACGTGGGGCAAATGTAATTAAAATAGTTCTAAGAACGCCAAAGAAATATGTGTTTATGATGATGATCATTGATGATGTATATTAAACCCATTGTATGTTTCCCAAAAACTCATTTTATGAGTCTCAGATTGTTTGATTTGGGTTTTAGTAAATAGAGGGTAAGAAAATACAGCAAAGATTTTGCAGAATAGGTGAGGTTGGAGAGGCAACCATGAGGTGTGTCGAGCATTCTGGAAATTTCCTTGAATGTAATAGGGACTCATTAAGGAATTTTAAGTGAAAGAGTAACATCTGTGTTCTAGAAAGTGAACTCTGGCTGCAGGGTTAACATACAATCTCAATTTCTACATAAATCGGGGACTACATCTCCCAGCACACCCGCCACAGCCTCCAGAGCCAGGCCAGATCGCTTGAGTCAGAGCCGTACAGTAAACATCCAAAGGAGAAAACAGTCAGAGGTGGTAGAATTAGTAAGTGAGGATGCTAAAACAGCTGTTATAATATTCATAAAGATTTAAAGTAAACTGGGAAGAAGATAAGGGATGACATGGAAGACATTTTTAAAAAGAAACAAAGAGAGCCTTTAGAACTTGGAGATGATAGAGATAGATAGATACGAAAGATATTGCGTGTATATATATATATATATATGTGTGTGTGTGTGTGTGTGTGTGTGTGTGTATTCACTGAATTGACTTAGCAGATTCAATGCAGAAGAAAAGATTAGTGAAAATTAGAACATAACAATAGAAATTATCCAAATAGAAGTAGCGAAAGAAAAGAGAGTGAAAAAAAATGAACAAGTCCTGATTAGCCTGTGGAATAACATGATATGGTCTAGCATGTATATTTAGAGTCCCAGAAGGCAAGAGAGAAAAAGGGCAGGAGAATATGAGTGAGCTCATAAAAGCCAATGCAGACAGTCTAGGCTAGGGACAGTGTAGGCAATGGGGGTACACAGGCTGTTGTGTTAATTAATGTACATAGCACTGTGCCTGCCAGTGATGAAGCTGGTGCAAATTGACCCTGTGGTCAAGTTAACAGTTAAAGTCTGTTTAACCATATCAAAGATATTTATTAAACATTTACTTTTGCCATAAGCTTGTCTAGGCGCTAGGTAGTGACTTGAACTCCAGGTGCACTCTAGGTGGGTTTTTAGAATGGATTATACCAAGAAAAGCATGAGGGCAAGGAAACTCTTGAGGGGGCGTCTAATTATGTCCAGTGGTGAGAGAAGAAGAGGGCCCGAATTTGTCCACTGGCACAGTCAGCAAGAGGGTGGCTCTGAAAGGCTTTGTTAGGGACTTCCATGGTTGTCCAGTGGTTAGGGCTCTGTGCTTCCAATGCAGGGGGCACGGTTTCCACCCCTGGTCAAGAAACGAAGATCCCACATGCCTTGCGGCCAAACAATTTAAAAATAAACAAATAAGTAAAAGGCTTTATTAGAGTAGAATAGAATTTTCCCACCCCTACTGAATAAGAGTGAGGAATAATTCATATTAGATTTGAAATTTTAAAATATCAGGAAAAGAAAAAAAATTGTAGAGAAAGAAGATGTGTGCTAACGCATGTATGTAAACAGCTCAAAGCACTGACAAGAAGTTAGAAATATCAAGAAAATACATGGTAGGGCTAACCTCATGAGGTCAGTATTGTAAATTTAGATTTGGGAGTGATTTTAAATGTATTTATTATCTTTCTAAATGCATAAACTGTGCTAGATACTTAGAATTTTTTTTAGCCAAAAAAGTTTTAATTTAATTAATAAATATGATTTGTGCACCAGTGTTCGGAGAAGACTTTAATATTTCCCATAGTGAGTAAAAAGGAGAGGCAACCCTAGATACTTAGAAAGACTTACAGGATAGACTTAGAAGACTGAATCCATAAACTCATCAGAAGGTGCTGAGAGAGTGCTTGTAGGGTACAATTTTTGTAGAAGACACTTTGCATATTACCAAAAAATTAAATGATCATGGGCAGCAGCTTTTGTTAAGGAGGTTGGATGTGCAGTCACAACAGACTGGTTATTTATTGAGGAAAAGTTGACACTGTCTATTTAATTAGGTCACAAAGCAGTAAGAATACACTGACCTGAGATAATTTCTCACCATAAACTTAAAATACAGTCAACATGAATATTTCCAAATGTTAATGATTTTAGTGTATCATATAGCAGTATATGGCCATAAAGCATGCAGTGCTGAAAACAGTATAATCATCTAATATTAAAAGCATTGATTACATCTGTGACCCTATTTCTGTTTTGTAAGTAAGTTAATTTGTACCATTTTTCTAGATTCCACATATAAGCAATACCATATGATATTTGTCTTTCCCTCTCTGACTTACTTCACCCACTGTGACAGTCTCTAGGTCCATCCACACCTCTGCAAATGGCACAATTTCATTCCTTTTTATGGCCGAGTAATATTCCATTGTATATATGTAGCATATCTTCTTTATCCATTCTTCTGTAGATGGAAATTTAGGTGGCTTTCATGTCCTGACTATTGTAAATAGTGTGCAATGAACATTCGGGTACATGTATCTTTTTGAATTATGGTTTTCTCTGGGTATATGCCCAGTAGTGGGACTGCTGGATCATATGGTAGCTCTATTTTTAGTTTTTTAAGGAACCTCCATACTGTTCTACATAGTGGCTGTAACAAACTTATGGTTACCAAGAGGGAAAAGGGGGGGGGATAAATTTTGAGTTTGGGATTGACATATATATACACACTACTATATGTAAAATAGGTAACTAATAAGGACCTACTGTATAGCACAGGGAACTCTACTCAATAACCTGTAATGACCTATATGGGAATAGAATCTAAAAAGGGTGGATATATGTATATATATTTATAACTGATTCACTTTACCATACAGCAGAAATGAACGCAACATTGTAAATCAACTATATTCCAATAAAATTAAAAAATAAAATTAAAACAAATTTTAAAAAGCATTAATTAGAAGGAAGTATGCAATGGTGGCAAAGCCTATAGAACCATTAACATTTCAAAGCATCAAGTAGTGCTGCAGTTTTTAAAATATGTGGCTCAGGCAGACTTTCCACTGCGCAGCGTTGGATGGTGTGTCTGATCTGTGGCAGTGTTGCTACCTGCTGCCAAGGTTAACCCATCCAGATCAGTCTTGGGTATCTAGAGGTTGTTTCAGCCTGTTTATAAAAATAGGACAGTCAAAATCAGCAGTGTTTTATGTCAGTTGCCTTGAGGACTTTTGTTTTATGTTGATATGTAGAGCAATTTCATATTTTTTCAATGTATTTTATTTCAATGTCAGTAAATAGTAAGCATTTCAAAATATTTATTTGTTTGTCTTTCTAAAAGACTCTGATTGTTTTCTATAATGATGGAATAATTATGCCAGTAATGAAACTATCGTATTCAACTCAATACCTCTCACTTTCTAAATCAGTCATTGCTGATTTTATGGATGGATGTAGATAGATAGACAAGAACACACACATTCACACACATATACATAGCGTTTCACATATATGTATGCAATTTATAAATGTTTGACAGAAGGGATGAATAACTTTTTTAATCAAAATCATAACATTTCCATCAGTCAGGAATTCAAGAGCTTTATATTGATTATGTTCTCTTATTAGATATAGAAGACTTGAAAATAATATAGGTATTTTTATAGTTAGTAAATATATACTGGTGAATATTTTCATCAGTAGCTGTATCTGTGTATGATTCATTATTCATTTATCTGACAATTATTAGTTGCAGGATATGTCACCAGTCTCTAGGAATGTGATCAATTTCTCTTCTAAACCAAGTTGTGACTTTCAAATAACTACTGCTCAATTTAGTTTTAGTATGAAATTGTTGATGTTTTGTTTTAAAAGATGTCTTCTAAATGCAAAAGTGAAAAAAGGCTACCAATTCATATCAGCAATTATTTAAGAAGAATGTTAATCCATTCTAAACTCATTCCTGGGACTTATAATTATAGAGCAACTTGTGAGACAGGAAGAGAGGAAAACCAAGTGATGGAATGTAGCAAAATCCATAGGTGTTGATTCAGTAGAAAATATTTAGGTTCTGTGTGGTATTTTTAGAATCTGACTGATACCTCTACGATCCTCTTTATCATTGTTCAGTGAATTAAAAAACAAGAAGAAAATAGTGACAGTGGCTAGTGTGTGTACAGAGGGAAAATATATATATTTCTACAAAATAAATTAATACACAATCTCCTTAGACATATTTATTTTCCAATATCCAACAACCCTACTCAGATTTCTTCTCACATATTTCCTATACAGTTGCAACCTTGCTAGAAATTTTTTTTCTTTCCCCCGGATCTTTCCAGAGACATTCATATTCTTCTCTTTATGATGCAGAATATCTCAGCCTGAGCCCATGTCTTACTTTTAAGTGTTCTTATCCCACTTCAAACAAAAGTGCTTCCATTTTCCTGGATCCATCCTCCAATGGGTACAGTTTTAAAGTGTGCCTTTGTGTCTTTGAGAATACTCATGGTTCTACTTAAGCTAATTTCTTACAGTTACATTGCTCTCTCAGAGAGGAATTTGTGGCAATGTACTTTTACCATAATATACAGATTGAGTCATAAAAGGAGATGACTGAACGAACAAGATCAAACAAAATGCAGAATAAGAAATAGAAATAAACTATGTAGGGTAAAATAAGAAGTTGAACTTTTGGAATAAAGTTCTTATGTTGGTATATAAAGGAAGAACAATTTAAGTTGATAATAGAAAACAGGTAATTCTTTAAAAAAATTTGAGTACTATAAATATTTTGCTGAAAGATTAAAATCCAGTGTGATAAAACATCAACACACCTTAGCAAGCATGACACCTACAAAATACAAGAAGTAAATTTAGAATAGAAATGTGGGGATGGGTCACAGATTGTGTCCAAGGTGAAAGGGAGTAGGATTAGACAGAAAAGAAGACTATTGAAGCAAACCAAATAATGGGTGGTTGGATTTCAGATCAAGTAGGGACAATGGGGATAAAGAGGAAGTGAATTTGAAGACTTAGGAGAATCAGATTGGGTGCCATACTAAGACACATGTTAGATTTATGTTTACACGTAAAAATTAGAACACTAGAAAACACTTAAATTTGCCTACATGCTAACTCTAAAAGCAGTCAGAAGCAAACAAACAAAAATATCTTGTAGTAAACAGTAAATCCAGAAATCAGGTTTCACAAGGCTGCAAACAAGCAGAATCTCACGAAAAATATATATTTTATTGTATAGACTCATTCTTACACTCTATTTGTGAATTAGGGAATCTTTCTATGACTTTTCAGAAAATGAAATATATCTTTATTATATATATTTAGAATGTATGACTGTAATTCTGAATTAGTTTCAAGTTTGATAGTGGGTTTTGTAAACTATATATTCTGAGTGCTCTGCAAGATGAAACAGCCATGCTCCAAAATCTTAGACAGGCACGCTATTTGTGGGAAGGAAACTATAAGAATTTCTACCTATATATATTCTTAATTTGCTTTTTCTAATATTTATTTTTGTATATATTTAAAAATATATATATAGGTCCATGAGCACACATATGATTTATAAATGAATATATTTATGTATAATAAATATATATACATTTGTTTGTGTAAGTATGTATACACATTACATCTTAATTCTTTTTTGCACAATGAAAAAGAGCTGGGGTCCACTGTTAGTTCATAAGTGATGAGCTAACCATGCCTGAAGATACCCACAGACAAACATTAAACTATGTTAACTCATACATATGTGTGTATATATATATATATATATATATACTCATTTCTCTTTACGGCATTGTTGTACAGAGGAGAAACAGTGTCTAAAAGCCCCTCCCAGTCCAGCCACAACAATACTGTGCCACTTTAAAGAAGAGGAAGTTCCTTATCTCCTACTGAAGGAGAAGTTGTGTGCACAGACTAAGATTGTTGGATTAAAAGGTACTAGAGATTGTCATACAGAGTGAAGTAAGTCAGAAAGAGAAAAACAAATATTGTATATTAATGCATATATGTGGAGTCTGAAAAAATTGATATAGATGATCTTATTTACAAAGCAGAAATAGAGACACAGACATAGAGAAAAAACATATGGATACCAAGGGGGAAAGGGAGTGGTGGGGTGAATTGGGAGATTGGGATTGACATTTTACAGTATTGATACTATGTATAAAATAGACAACTAATGAGAACCTACTGTGTAGCACAGGGAACTCTACTCAATTCTCTGTGGTGACCTAAATGGGAAGGAAATCCAAAGGAGATGGGATATATGTATACGTATAGCTGATTCACTTTGCTGTACAGCAGAAACTAACACATCATAAAGCAGCTATACTCCAATAAAAATTTAAAAGAAAAGTAAAAAGGTCCTCAGAGAGCCTGTCACCTAAAGAAGTCATCCCTTAAGCAGGTCCTTAGGAACACTCACTGGCTACCACTCTCCTAGGACTAGAATGAAAACTGCTCAGAGACCCCACACCATCCATATTGCACTGGTTTCCTGCCTTTTCTCAAGAGACCACCATGATGGACTTCATGAGCCTCTTACACCCCTTACACCATTAGAAAACCATGCACCATAGATGCCTCATCACTTACCTTGCACACAATTAGAGACCCAAGCCTCCAAGTCCACTTCACATCATACACATCCATTAATCTGCCATAATTCCCTATACTTACACAACCTCAGAAAACATCATATGATATATTTTACTGACAACATCTATAATCAGCAAATTTTCAAACTATTTCTGCATGTCATCTACCTCTTTATAATAGAAACTCAGTGATATCCTGACAACACTGCTATCTCTAAAGCCCTCTCAAATGAGCATGTTTTTGTTTAATTACCACTTAATTTAGGACTCAGAGGTAGGTGAAAACAAAACAAAATGAAACAAAACAAAACACTACTCTCTCAACATGTTCCCTATCATTCTAGTTCAGTCTCTTTTCTACCAATATTTTGACCTTATTGAAAACTCCAATTGATTTTTTTCTAGAACTGCTCTTTCTCCAGCCCATGTCTTCACTTCATTTCCTACTCAACTTAGATTCAGTGCTCCATAATTATAGCAACACCCTTGCGAGACTTTTAACTCCCTTTCCCTTTCTCCATCTGTTTTACCTGATACCTAATTAAACTCAGTTTTCTGTCTTCTCCATGACTGCACACATCAGAACTGATTTATCTCACCTAAAATTCAAGGCTTCAAATTTCAAATAAACACTTTATACTACTCAAAAAGCTGACTATATTTTTACACTTTCTTTCATTTCCTCCTATCTCAAATCTCTATTGCTCATTTTCTCTATCCCTTTTACTTTTCATTTTCCCTATTCTTTCTTCATTCTCAGCTAATTATCTTGACACATGCTTCACTGAGAAAACAGAAAGAATCTGAAGGGACTAACTTCCTCCTTTCAAGAGCAAATACAATTGTCTCCCTGCCATCTTGCTCTCATGGTTGAAATATCCTTGCTAGAAATCTTTCCCTTCTTTTTTTTCAAATAGTTATTCCTACTCTCTCTTACACTATCAGTTTTTCTATTTCAGCTGGCTCATCAAGATGGACTGTAAGTTGTTGATCCCTAATTTATATCTGAATTCTCTGAACCTCCAACTTCTTACTCAACAAGGCTGTGTAGACTTCCTTACAGTGGTCTCAAATGTAACATGTCAAAAATATCTTCATTCCTGCTCTTGGCACTCCCATCTCATTCTCTCGTAAACTTCCACAGCTAAATACAGATCATAACTTCCCATCAGTTGCTCAAGTCAAAAGTTGAAGCACTGTCTTTGACTATCACTTTCCCCACCCAAGTAACTCAGTAGCTCTTAGCCTTCTCTGTCTTCAAAATCTGTCTTAATGTCCAGTGTCTCCACTTTGCACTGGCTCTACTATTATTGTGCTAATCACCATAATTCCTTCTTGGACTAATTAATTAGCCTGTGATGTGTCTCTACAGACTCACATTTTGCCCTTAAGTACTATTCTGTATACAGTTGCATAAAATTCTTCAGTGTCTTCCACCGGCACTTGACATAAGCTCTAAACTTTCTTCTAGCTAAAGCAGCTCTACATTATCTGCCTTCACAAGGCTTGAAAGATGATCTCACCCTGTAATTCTCTTTCTCTTGCTTCTGTGGTTTAGTTACACCACCCTTCTTCTGGTTTCTTGAATGTATGGGGCACATTCTTATTTTAGAGTTTTTGCTTGGAATATTGTTCTATTTGATCTTCCCATGAATAGTTCTAATTTGGAGTATGTGTGTCACCCTTTCGGGTGGGCATTTTTAACCATTCAGGCTAATGGGTCCACATTGCCATTGTACCATATCACCCTGATTTTCTTGCTATATAGCACTTGAACATCTGGTCTAATTTCTTGTGTAGACATTTATGTAGTTATTGAATTATAAGCTGTCTCCCTCGATGGCATGTAACTTCTCTTTTCAGTGTTACAATCCCAGTTCCCAGAATAGGGCTTGACACATTGTAGGGTCTTAATAAACATTTGTTGAAAGAATAATTTGTGACCTATTCATTGACTTTAATATTGTCAAGAAGGGATCAGTAACTCTCAGAGTAACAAAGATATATGTGGTTCTCATTTATGATAATAGACTGAGGTTTGAGTATAAATCTTGCTTTGGAATCTCATAGCTAACACTTCCGAAATCTAAAAGGCACTTTGTCACCTCAGAGTGATGAAGGCACTTAGGTATGTGTTTAACATCCTGACAGTAGTGAACTGCCTTCCACAATGTTCAGGAGAATAGAAGAAAAATTAACAACAGCTTAGCAATGTTTGTATTGTACCTTCTAAAATTCTGCTACACTACAGAAAAGAATAAACATTATGCATGGGGTCTAAAGGGATAATAAGTTATTGCTCACATGGAATGCAATGTTTCTTCTCTCTTTTTATTCTATAAGTTAGCCGAGCCCCCTTTTGATACTATTGCACTGGAAAGGCAGTATGTAATTAAATGAAAGCAGGTAAACGTATACACTATCATCCCACTTACCATATGGATTTTGCACGTTTCCCACACATTGTTCTTATTTGTACAAATTTCCAACAGTGAAAGTAAGAACAATTTTGAATGAAAAGTCACTAGGCAAGAACAAAATTTAAGCTTATTTCACCACCATCCTGTCAATATTTTTGGCTATTTTAAAAGTAATTTTCTCACCTAGCATGTGACAGTGGTGAATATCCTGTTAGAGGCCAGATTTCTATCATGTGTGTATGCTTACAGAATTGAACACTGTGTTGAGTTTTTATTTTTGTTTTTAACAATAGGCTAATGGAGCGAACAGCAGACTGTGTTCCTGTCCCTGTTATTTCCCATTCATAGGAGTCTTAGAATATTGCTTTTGTAACATCATGCATACAATATATGGATATAGAATATGTGCCTTACAAGAGGGCCAGCTAGAGGAGTAAACAAAAGGGGTTTCCCTGGATGGGTCAGGAAAGCTGTCAGTTCTTCTCTGAGCAGTCCTTTATGGATTGAGGCAGGGGAAAGTTTTCAGAAGATAATGAAAGAGAGTATAGAGGGATAAGTATTATGTGGGAAAGAGATAAATAGAATTCTAGGCATTTTTTTTTTTTTGAATATGGGGAAAGAGCCCAGTAAAAGTGTGTGGAAATATAAGCCAATAATTTAAGAGGTATAGGTTCACGTTTGTCTTTGTTATATATAGGCTATGAAATAACCACCTGGGACTCTGTCTATATGATTAACACACAGCCATTAGCTTATAAGTCATATACTTCAGAGGGAGAAAAGGTTTAGGGCAAAAACAAATTTCAGATTTTCTATGTAACTTTTCTCCTGCAATATGAGGTCTCTTCTACATAAGATTGAATGTCTACTCCAATGAACGGGTGTGGAGAAGCCAGGAATTGTTCAAACCACAGTCAGGGGTTTCAACTTGTCTATCAGCTATTGTCATCTTTTCCACTGGTAGTTTCAACAACTTAAGGGAGATTAGAAGATGCAAAACCTCTTCAGTAGGGTCTAAAGAAAAACAATGGGAAAGTAAGCCTACTCTTCTTTCTGGAGGACAGCATCACTGTGTTCCCTTTTATGCGAGCTGAAAACCTGGACTACCTTTAATATGCTCAGGGCTCATAGGAATTCATTATGCAGCTCAGGGAACTCTGTATAGATATACATTTCTCTTCCCCTTGCCTTATCTCTTCCACAGGCTGCTTTTTCTGAGTGTGTAGTCGGTGCTTTGGACTTGCTCTTCTTTTTGTCAACTATGTTTCATTTTATGCATGCTGACTCCAGCAATAGAGAACTTCTGGAATTGGAAAAGCAGCTCTATAAACAGATACTCAAGCAAAAATTGTCAGTTTACCACAGGAGATCTAAACGAAAAGGACTGAGAAAGATCATTTTCTCAATATGAATCTATATGAGCATATTTTTTATGGAATAACTTAGACTCTCCCTGATTTGAAAGAAAAGAATATTTTATTTCTCAACTAGTTTTCTACATTTTGTAAGAGATGGGAGATTTACTAAATCCAAGCCATATCACATAAGCAGGGTAAATCTAGATTATTTAAAATAGCTTAACATTTTCTCCAATTATGTTAATACATGCTTTTTCACTTGATTTTAATTAGTTAATAAGAATAGTACAAACCTACTCACTCTTTTAATTGTAAAAAGATTTCTCTGAGATTTTATAAACAGTTTTTTATCCTTATTAAATCAGATGCAGGCTTAAAAGCAGCTCATGGGAGCTATAAGATTATAAAGTAATCATTGGTATTCTTAGAGCACATTCAGCGCTGTCAAAAAAGTCTTTCTGAAAGGAGTTTTCTAATGAAGTAATTAGCATTACATAAAGTATTAGAATTACATGAGCTACAACAGGAATTATAATGAGATTAGTGGTTTGGACCTTTGGTCTAGAATAGACTCAAACAACTGTTAGCTCTAGATCAATTCTGTAGTCTTTTTCAACCTCAGAGTTCTCATTGGATGGGTGATATGTGATACTTTGTAAGCATTATCAAACTGGGTCATGGGACTGGACCAGTAAACAATTATAAACCTCAGATGTTAAGACTGAGTTAGATAGTCTGACATGGGTCCCACCCTAATCTGGACATAAATGGAAAAGAAAACAGCAAGTGGTGACATTTCTGGGCTCATCTCTCTCAGCAGGTGTCTCTCTGCATCTTAGCTGCTGAGATCATGGAATTTCAGAAGCATCCCCTGGAGAGATGAGGAGCCTGCATTTCTATCTTTATGTACATTTGATCATCTGTGCTTCTTTTTCATTGCTTCCTAGCTGAGGTCAAAACAAAAAAAAAAAAAAAAAAAGGTAAAAATAATTTCATCCAAGCTCTAAATATATCTTTCTCTATTAGACTTCATTTAATAAATAACTTAAATTTTCCCTTGAATATCACATATACACAGAAACCAAGTCTTTGACCATTTTTAACTGAGGTGTTCTCACTTTTATTAGTTTCCAAGTTTAATTTTCCATAGCTGGAGAGAGACGGAGAGAAAGAAAGAGAGAGAGAATTGTCTTCAGCACCATAGGCTGGATATTTTGAAGATAATTTTCATGCCTAACATGAAAATCCATTCCAATTTTTTGCAAGACGTGGAAACACAACTCAAATTCTACTTTCTCTTGAAAACTTTTGATTATCCCAGCTTTTATTTAGTACTATATTTTTTTAAATATGGTAAGCTTTAAGAACACTGACCTTTGGGTGTATATGAAGTAAAACTCTAGTGATACACTTGGAGGTTTTAGATCTATTAATATGCTGGTCACTATTCTAACACCTAAAACCAGAATGGAGACATAAAATAATATATTAATTGGATTTGTGGATGTTGCTGACCATTGAATAGTAAAAATTTGAATAGGGAAAAAAAGGAATCCAAACCAACACAAATAAATATAACAGAAAAAGTAAAATGCTCAAAATAAGTTAAAATAATTACACTCTTTTACATATAGCTGTCCAGTTTTCCTAGCACCACTAATTGAAGAGACTGTCTTTCCTCCATTGTATAGTCTTGCCACCTTTGTCATAGATTAATTGACCATAGGTTCGTGGGATTATTTCTAGACTTTCTATCCTGTTCCATTGGTCTATATTTCTGTTTCTGTGCCAGCACCATACTGTTTTGATGATGCATCTTTGTAGTACAGTCTGAAGTCAGGGAACCTGATCCTTCCAGCTCCATTTTTCTTTCTCAAGATTATTTTGGCTATTTGGGGTCTTTTGTGTTTCTATACAAATTGTAAATTTTTTATTCTAATTCTGTGAAAAATGCTATTGGTAATTTGATATGGATTGCATTGAATTGTAGATGACTTGGATAGTATAGACATTTTGACAATATTGATTCTTCCAATCCAAGAACATGGTATATCTTTCCACCTGTTTGTGTCATTTTTGATTTCTTTCATCAGTATCATATAGTTTTCTGAGTACAGGTCTTGTGTCTCCTTAGGTAGGTTTATTTCTAGGTATTTTACTCTTTTTGATGCAATGGTAAATGGGGTTATTTCCTTAATTTCTCTCTCTGATTTTTCATTGTTAGTGTATAGAAATGCAACAGGGACTTCCCTAGCAGTCCAGTGGTTAAGTCTCTGTGCTTCCATTGCAGGGAGCTTGGGTTCGATCCCTGGTTGGGGAACTAAGATCCTGCATGCTGTGCAGTGCAGCCAAAAAAAAAAAGAAAGAAAGAAAGAAAAAAATGTAACAGATTTCTGCGTATTAATTTTGTACCCTGCAACTTTACCAAATTAATTGATGAGCTCTAGTAGTTTTCTGGTAGCATCTTCAGGATTTTCTATGTATAGTATCATGTCATCTGCAAACAGTGACAGTTTTACTTTTTCTTTTCCAATTTGGATTCCTTGTATTTCTTTTTCTTCTCTGATTTCTGTGGCTAGGACCTCCAAAGCTATGTCAAATAAAAGTGGTGAGAGTGGACATGCTTGTCTTTTTCCTGATCTCAGAGGAAATGCTTTCAGTTTTTCACCATTGAGAATGGTGTTTGCTGTGGGCTTGTCATAGATGGTCTTTATTATGTTGAGGTAGATTCCCTATATGCCCACTTTCTGGAGAGTTTTTATCATAAATGGGTGTTGAATTTTGTCAAAAACTTTTTCTGCATCTCTTGAGATGATCATATGGTTTTTATTCTTCAATCTGTTAATGTGGTATATCACATTTATTGATTTATGTATACTGAAGAATCCTCGAATCCCTGGGATAAATCCCACTTGATCATGGTGTATGAACCTTTTAATGTGTTGTTGGATTTTGTTTATTACTCAGCCATAAAAAAGAATGAAATAGCAACATGGATATACCTAGAGATTGTAATACTGAGTGAAGTCAGACAGAGAAACAAATATCATGTGATACCACTTATATGTGGAATCTAAAATATGGTACAAATGAACTTATTTACAAAACAGAAATAGAGTCACAGAGGTAAAAAACAATCTTTGGTTACCAGAGAAAAAGGAGGGGGTGGGATAAATTGGGAAATCGGGATTGACATATACACACTACTATATATAAAATAGATAACTAATAAGGGCCTGCTGTATAGCACAGGGAACTCTATTCAATGCTCTGTAATGACCTATATGAGAATAGAATCTAAAAAAGAGTGGATATATGTATATGTGTAACTGATTCACTTTACAGCAGAAACTAACACAACATTGTAAATCAACTATACTCCAATAAAAATTTAAAAAATACTTACAAATTTCAGGACCAGGAGTTTTACCCAGAACTGAGTGCTTCACAGTTTACTATTACTACAGCTTACAATAAAAATGGTGTGTTGGAGGGCAAGTTATATGTTTCAAGCTAAATGTCTGGTCACAGTGTAATCTGTGGTATATTCATAAAACAGAAAGATTGAAATTAAGGCTGGATTTCTCAAATTATAATATCCAGGTTATTGATAGGTAGGTAGATTGATAGAGATAGAGAGTGTGTGTATGATATATACATCATATCTATTTAAATATATATATTTATCTGTTAATAATTCATTTTATTCACCTTCTATACTATGGTTAAGGTATTTTTAAAAACATGTGTGCAGGTAACTTTAAAAACATGTGTGTGGACACCATTTTGAGATGATAAAATTAATATCATAAAATATTTGCTTAATGTTTTCATATTTGCTTAGGGTTTAAAATCAGATTAGATTGATGGAGAGCAACCTGGCTTAATTTGTGATGCTTAACACTCACTTCTTTCACTGCTGACCTAGGAACCGAGATCAGAGTTCCCGTTCTTGTGTCATCACATATGCTCTCCATGCAGCTTGGGTGCTTTGGAATCTGGATTGCCTCAAAGGTTATATCCCTTATCATGTATCCATATTGCTGTTATTCCTAATTCTGCTCAAAGAGTTTCAATATGTTCTACTCAGTGTCCAAGGAAATTTAGATGTTTTTCACATTTCCCCTTGACCTACCTTCTCCTGGATCATGCACTTTTTGTTTGTTATCCTATGAATGTAAAAATCAGAAAGTTGACGGCAGTGGAATGACAGATAAAGTATAAATTAGGTCAAGCAAGCTCAGCAAATAAGAAATGGACAATGGCTCCCAATTTGTTTAGATTATTTTCTATTTACTGAAGTCATTGTGTCCCTGAGTGAAAAGTATATAAAAGGGTTAGTTTGAAAGAAGTCTCTACCTTTTAAGAGGTTATTGATCCACTTGGAGTTTAGCATAAAGTATATGTTTAGTTCAAAACTGTGCTTTAGGTATTTTAGCTTGATATCTACTTTATTTCACCATAAGACACATGTTTCTAAAATTAAAAAAATGCACATTAGACTTGAAAAAAATACTACTTTCATTTCACAACTCTCTCTTCTAATAAATATGGAGTAAAATGTATATAAAAATTAATGCTTTCATCTCTCTCTTAATATCTTCCACATTATCCACTATTTTCCATCATCTGTGTCTTAAACCCATTTCAGATTTTGAAAGGATCACCAACTTATTGTCCTTTCTACATTTAATACGTAGTATTCATTCTTAATTTCATGTCTGTGTAATTTTTAATCAATGTTCAAATTGTCTTAGGATGGTTGATGCTAATCTTTTTTTTTAATTAAGCTATAAATAACATACAACATTATATTTGTTTCAGGTGTACAACATAATAGTTTGATATTTGTAATACTGCAAAATGATCACCACAATATGTCTAGTTAACATTTGTTCCCATACATAGTTACAGAATTTTTTTTCTTGTGATATAGAAGTTTTAAGATCTAGTCTCTTAGCAACTTTCAAGTATTCAATACAATCATATTAACTATAGTCACCAGCATGTATTAACATTACCTCCCCAGGACTTACTCATTTTATAACTGGAAGTTTGGAACTTTTGATTCCCTCCGCCCATTTGTCCATATCCAACCTGCACCTTTGGCAACCACCAACCTGTTCTCTGTATTTATGAGCTTAGTTTTTTGTTTTTCATTTTGCTTTCTTAGATTCCACATATAAGTGATATCATACAGTTTTTTTCTTTCTCTGTTATCACTTATTTCACATAACATAATACTGTCAAGGTCCAACCACATTGTTGCAAATGGCAATATTTCATTCTTTTCATTGCTGAATAATATTACATTGTATGTATGTACACCTCATTGTCTTTATCCACTCACTGCCAATGAATTTTTACGTTGTTTCCATATCTTGGCTGTTGAAAATAATGCTGCAATGAATAGGGGGGGCACATATCTTTTTGAGTTAATGTTTTCATGTTCTTTGGAAACATACCCAGAAGTGGGAATGCTAGATCACGTGGTAATTCTACTTTTACTTTTCTGAGAAACCTCCATATTACTTTTCACAGTGGTTGCACCAATTTACATTGCCACCAAAAGTGCACAAGGGTTCCTTTTTCTCCACATTCTTGCCAACATGTTACATCTTGCCTTTATGATAATTGCCCTTCTAATGGGTGTGAGATGATATCTCATTGTGGTTTTGACTTGAATTTCCCGGATGATTAATGATGTTGAGCATCTTTTCATGTACCTGTTGCCATCTGCATGTCTTCTTTGGAAAGATGTCTATTCAGATCCTCTGTCTATGTTTTAATTGGAGTGTTTGCTTTTGCTATTGAGATATTTGAGTTCTTTGCATAATAACCCCTTACTTTCAAATATATGATTTGCAAGCATTTTGTCCCATTCAGTAGATTGCCTTTTTTGTTGTTGATGGTTTTCTCTGTTGTACAAAGACTTTAGTATGATGTAGTTCCACTTATTTATGTTTGCTCTTGTTGGCTTTGCTTTTGGTATCAAATCCAAAAAAATCATCACCAAGACAGATCAATGTCAAGAAGCTTCCTGACTATGTTTTCTTCTAGGAATTTTATGGTTTTAGGTCTTAAATTCAAGTCTTTAATCTCATTCTGAGTTAGTTTTCATGTATGGTATAAAATAGTGGCCCAGTTTCATTCTTTTGCATGTGACTGCCCAGTTTTCCCAATACAATTTATTGAAGAAACTGTTCTTTCTCCATTGTATTGGCTCCTTTGCCATAAACTAATTGACAGTATATGTGTGGACTTACTTCTGGGCTCTCTATTTTGTTTCATTGGTCTATGAGTCTGTTTTTAAGCCAGTAATGTACTGTTTTAATTACTATAGCTTTGTAATGTTTAAAATCAGACATCATGATGCCTCCAGCTTTGTTCTTCTTTCTCTAGATTGCTTTGAATATTCAGGGTCTTTTGTGATTCCATACACAATTTAGAATTATTTGTTCTATTGATGTAAAAAAATGCAACTGGAATTTTAATAGGAATTGCATTGCATCTATAGATTGCTTTGAGTAGTGTGGACATCTTAACAATGTTAATTCCTCTAATCCATGAGTATGGAATATCTTTCACTTTATTTCTGTCTTCTTCAATTTTTTCATAAATGCATTATAGTTTTGATTGTATAGGTCTTTCATCTACTTGGTTAAATTTTATCACATGTATTTTATTCTTTTTGATGCAATTGTAAATGAACTGCTTTCTTAATTTATCTTTCTGATAATTTGTTATTAGTGTGTAGAAATACACAGATTCCTGTATATTGATTTTGTGTCTTGCAACTTTACTGAATTCATTTATTAGTTCTGACAGGTTTTTGGTGGTGTCTTTAGGATTTTCTGTATATAGTATCATGTCATCTGCAAATAGTGACAAGTTTACTTCACTTCCAATTTGGATGCCTTTATGTCTTTTTCTTGCCTAATTACTCTGACTCAGATTTCCCATACTTTGTTGAATAAAAATGGCAAGAGTGGGCATCCTTGTCTTGTTCATGATTTTTGAGGAAAAGTTCAGCTTTTCACCACTGAGTGTGATGTTAGCTGTGGACTTATCATATATGACCTTTAGTATCTTGAGGCATTCCCTCTACACCAACTTTCTTGAGAGTTTTTTTTTTTTGATCATAGATTGATGATTAATTTTGTCAAACGTTTTTTCTGCAGCTATTGAGGTGATCATATAATTTTTTTATTCTTAATTTTTTATTATTAATATGGTGCATTGTGTTGATTGATCTACAGATGTTGAACCATCCTTGCATCCCTGGAGCAAATCCCACTTGATCATGGTGTATGACCCTTTTAATATATTGTTGAATTCAGTTTTCTACTATTTTGTTGAGGAATTTTGCAATGTTTATCAGGGGTGGTGATCTACAATTTTCTTTTCTTGTGATGCCCTTATCTAGTTTTGGTGTCAGGGTAAACCTGGCCTCATA
Organism: Aethalodelphis obliquidens; assembly: GCF_003676395.1. Lineage (NCBI taxonomy): Eukaryota > Metazoa > Chordata > Mammalia > Artiodactyla > Delphinidae > Aethalodelphis > Aethalodelphis obliquidens. The sequence continues at coordinate 3,544,624 of NW_020837961.1, read as the reverse complement.
AGTTCAGATGTGCTCACTCATCTTCTAATTTTTTAAAGATTTGGAGAAGGATTGGTATTTGTTCTTCTTTGAAGGTACTTGTTCTTCTTTATTCTCACTTATTTGTTCCTAGATGTAATTGCAGTTTCTGGATGTTTCTTCTAAAAATAATATTTAAATTTGCAATCATTAAATTTAGTAATTTACTTTTATTATTTACATAAAAATAAGATTTTATTAAGTACCTATTCTAAAATAGTTAATATCATAAAAAGCTTTTTATGTTAACTGCATGTGAATTGCCTTCATTCATTTTAGAATATATATATATATTACTTCAACTTATATGAGTCTGAGAGTTTATTTAGGAATTTTGTATTAATGGATATTTATTCATTTTTAGTTTTATTTTCATTCTAATACCAAGAATCCCTCAAAAAATTGTACATGTATATCTTTCTATCATTTTTTAAGCAACTGTATCCTTAGGAAGTATAACTTTATTATTCTATTTCACACTGCTTCTCTTCTGTTAATCCCATACTCACCATATGTCTCAAGTTGATTTTTTCCCACTGCTATGTGTATATTCAGAGAGCAATTTCACACTCTAAAAATACATTTAATTTAGCTCAATCATGAAGTTCTCCCCCAATAGTCGGCTACATGTAATGTTATCTATCCAAACTATTTCTAGTCTTCTAAATTAGTGACAGCATCTCATAACTGAAATTCATGACCACTCCAAAACATTTCTTATAAGGAGAAATTGTCATGTCTATTACTTGTTTTACTTGTCAAATTTTTTTTTATTCTGTGAAATTAACGGCAGTGCATATTTATTTCAAGACTGACATGTAAAATAATTAGGTGTCAATCCAAGTCTGAGTAAATATAAAATAAAACATCTGTTTTCTTTTAATATAAACTGGATTTATTCCAGAGATCTTTTACATTTAATGAAAAGTCACCTAACAGAATATGTTGAGGATCTTTTTTAAAATATAGCTATATTTTATGACACAAGTTTATATTGCTAAGTTATTATGGGTGGTGTATCCATTTGTGATGCTATTTTAATTCTGTGGACTATGCTTTGAATGGCAATGGTGTGACAAAGCTCATAGAAGGGTATACAGCAGTGACCTCTCCATCTGTTTCTTTTATGATCAGATTTAGTTCTTTAAGTTTGCATGACTGATAACTGGAAATCTTCAATGCAGTTAAGTTTATAGTCATATGCCAACCTAAAAAGTGGTGGAAAAACAAAATTTAAGGTCAGAAGAATACCCTTTATTTGTCATATCGATTAAGGAACAACATAGATTTTTCTCTCTGCCCGTCTTTGATTTCCTCTCCACTTTATGCTCATTTTCATTATTTTACACTTCTGCTGAATTCTGATGAGGAGGCCATGTCCAATCCAATCTGTTCAGCCTTCAGGTAATTACTTTGTATACTTAAACTCTCATTCCATTGAAATAGATGAATAAAATGCCAGAATGCACAGTGACCATCTGAGCAGCAACCAGAGGTAATTGTCTGTCTTAACCTTTACCAACCCAACTGATGTTTCTTGATAATGTAGTTGTCAAGGATATTTCTCCAATGGCATTCTTGTCTGGCTAGGCATTGAGTTTTTAAAGCTGAAGTTCTAACATTACAATATCTGCTTTATAATTAATTCTGAATTATAGAGATTCCAAATTGAAGGGCTCTGAATGGCCAGTAATATTAGATAAATAATGAAACATTTTAAATCAGACAGAAATTACTAAAATAGCCAAATGACTATTTCAAAGTCTAATCCAGAATAAGTGTGCTGCAGTAAAAGATTAAAAATAGCAGAAAATTAAATATTAAGTAAATGGGTGGCCAGACTGAAAGAATGAGATTACAGAGCTAATTTATTATTCCTTTAGATTAATTAGCCTACAAATTCAGTAGACTCTCAGGAACTTCACACAAACGCTTTTGGTTTTGGTTTCCCCTTTGATAGCTAGGGCAGTGTAGAAGATAAATTGTTTCTAATCGTTTTTCTTTAAAATAAAACATGGAATGATCTAGGAAACTTTCTCAAAATGAAAATTAAATCTGGCTGTTGATTCAAAAAATACCATCTGGGCTTCCCTGGTGGCGCAGTGGTTGAGAGTCTGCCTGTCGATGCAGGGAACACGGGTTCGTGCCCCGGTCTGGGAAGATCCCACATGCCGCGGAGCGGCTGGGCCCGTGAGCCATGGCCACTGAGCCTGCGCGTCCGGATCCTGTGCTCCGCAATGGGAGAGGCCGCAACAGTGAGAGGCCCGCGTACCGCAAAAACAAAAAACAAAAACAAAAAAAATACCATCTACTCTCTATAATGTGTAACTCAAAGCCCAGGCAATCCAACAGACCCCGGGGCATAATGAGACCAGTTTCCTTCATGCAGCAGAGAGAACTCAATGTTGCTGTGTTCTCCTCTGCTGTTAAAAGGCTCTGTCTGCCACTTATACTGGTCACCCATGGAAACTGGGCTTGTAAGTAAGACAAAACCTTCACATTTAAGCAATAATTTACAAAGTACTTTTACACATACTATCTCGTTGAGTCTATAATCTGACAATCTTGAAAACTGTTCAATCATGTTTTAAATGACAATATTGAGATTATAAAACAGATGTGTCTGGTGTCCAGTTAGTAAGTCTTAGAACCAGGCTTGAAGTTAGAGTTTCTCTCTCCACAGATCATAACCTTGATCCCTGAATGCAGGGATCCTTCCCTGACCCCCTAGCCCATGATCCTTTAAACAACTGAAAAATAACACACACATGACCTGTCATTGGCACTACTGCTCTTAGTGTAAGTATACTTATAATAGTGTCCTTGAGAAATTTATCCTCATTCCTTCATGTCTTGAAAATGCAGAAGACAGCATGTTATTTTACTTAAGTCCTCCCTGTTGGATTCCCTTTTTGATTTCCTATTTTGACCATGGCAATATTATTCTCCCATTTTACTAGTCCCGAAAACCCAATAATCTTTCATTTCTCTCCTGTTCAACTTAGATGCCATGACTCCCCATTTCCTATTCAAGACAATCACTTTACTACTCATTCCTTGTGTGAGTTTGGGCAAGTCAGACTCTGTGCTTCAGTTTCGTAAAAGGCAAAATCTAGATAATAAAAGTACTATCTCATATGGCTCTTGTAAGTATAAAATGTGTTTTTATTTCTTATATGTACAGCTTTTCGTACAATATCTGACATATATTAAGCAATTAATAAGATTAGCAATCTTAGCCAAGTGCACAAAATTCTCTAAAACCTCATTCCAAGATTGTACTAAATCCCATTCATTGTAGTCACAATTTCCAAGTTGTCAGACTGATCTCTTTATTTTTCACATGATGTCATCATAAATCTGCTGCCACACTTTTTCCCAAAATGATGTTCTTTATTTATAATGTCTTCTTATATACTTTAGAATGAGAAACTTTTAAATACTAGTAACTAGACACTTAGGGACACAGTTTAAATGTTCCATCTTTCAAAGGTAATTTTAGGGTCTTTCATCACAGGGAAATCTCTCCACATTCGGGACTCATAGGACTTATTACTTAATTTATGACATTTGTGAGAGGATAAAATAATATGAAGAGTTTAGTCCTATGCCTGGTAAACATTAAATATTCAATAAATGTCAAATACAATACATATATATAAATATGATAAATAGTATCATTATTTATTAATGATGCATAACAATTGACTCATGCATTATCTTTTGACAAATTGCTCTTTCTGCTTTCCATTTAAAAATATATATAAGTATGTATCTTTCACACCCATGTTCATCTTGTGTTCTCAACTCAACTGCAGATTATTTTGATCAGATGAATATTACTCTGTCTTCAAAATGTATCAAATATGTCAAAATTATGATAAAATGTTGTAATGGTACCTCTACCCACTGAATTCAAATATAATAACATAGGGTTTCAAATAAAATATTAAAGCCACACACAATTTTGTAAGGGAAGCTTTGCCAGAGGGAATAAACTGCCTTTGGATCCCTAAAAGAAAAATGGAAGAATTATCATTCAAAACCTGTCAGCCATGTGCTCACTACTCCCCGTCAATGACTTGTAACAACAGTGTGATGAGAATTACAGTTGCTGGAATATGACCATTCTTATCTTATTCTGGTGGCCTGGGAAGCAGGAAGACTTCAGTAATGGTGGGCTTGGCTTCTGTCCTCTTTTCAAGCTGATCAGCTGGATAAAAGAGAAGATTATACTGAGTTTAAAATCATCAATAAAAATTGGGGAAGGAAAAATATTAAATGAAGCCCTTACTATCAGAATTTAAGTAGATGTGTTGTGCGTGGGTGTGTGTGTGTGTGCTCCAACTCACAGATTAGAATAGACACATAAAATTTGGCTTCCTATGAAAAAGTAATTAGCTGAGAGAAGACAGTTCTTCCATACATTACCATTTTTAAATACAAAACATATGTGAATCCCTAAATTGGTTTCAATTTCTCATTTTTAATCCTTGAAGATGAGACAGTTTCTCTTCATAGAAAGATCTGTGGGAAGAGAGACTATCCTTTTGAGACCTTTTCTCCCTATCAGTAAGCATAGCTCTCATAGACTTGCAGGGCCATTTGCTGAAAGTCACTTCCCTTATTCAACAACTGTATTTGTCAAAACTATTAAAACAGCAGGACTACCCTGAAACCATCGAATATATCCATGCATAATTTGTCTTTCTATATTCTGCAATGTCTAAGAATGGCATTTGTTCATTTTTAATACTTGAACTCTCTCACAATGAGAAATTAAATCAACACTGGTTTGCAATGATTCTTTCATGTCATTATCTGCCCTCAGATCACAGGTCAATACCCAGCCCTCTCATGTTTCATAATATATACTTTCCCCTCTAAGGAGGAGATATATATCCTTAGGTAATAAACAACAATATGTGAATGCAAATTTGTTTTCTAGTCGCTATTTGGGCTATTCACTACCTAGAATGATTTATACTACATGTAAAATCTGATGCAGGTTTTGTAATATTCAGAGTAAGTAGCAATATAATACGAAAATATTAGCAGCAAAGAATACCGTGAGAAAATGTCAGACCTGTGCTTTAAGAGCTATTATTTATGTTGTGCAAAATACTGTTAAAATTGTATATCAAAGTTAGAGATAGCAGAAGAGAAAAGAATAAGATTAAAACACACTTAAATGGAACTAAAGATAAGGCAAATACAATTAACTTTAGGTTATTCAAAGTGATAAAGGAAAACAGAGGCATGAATAAATTTTAAAAGTAAATAATAAAACAAAACCTTCCTTAATCTGTTTAATTTAAATTCACAATACGTACAAAGTTTTTTTTTTACATATGTACATGCAGGATTATCCATTTCCCAGGCATATTAAATTAATATGCAGATGGTTTACAGTAACCTAAAATTATATTGGTTGATAGAAGAAAACTGAATATAAACTATGCTACATATTAAATGTCTACAGATGACTCAGTCTTGACTGTAGAGTGCATAGTTCAGGCAAAAGCAAAATTTGACTTTACTTGAAGAACACAGGGCAACAATAAAGTGTTTCACATATACAAAATTTAAACCCTCTTCTAAGAATTTAATTTGGGGAGATGAAAAGAATGAGATCAGTGATCTTTAGAAGTAATATCTGAGTAAAACAAAATAAACCTCTAAGTGATCCCAGTGTATACTCTAACGCATTAAGTCAACATGAAGTGTAGAAAAAGGAGCCCCACGTTCATCACTATGGTTTCAACATTGGCCAAGATCCAGTTTGATGCTTTTAGTAGCCCTAATCCCAAGGACAACTGGTTATTACAAGGTAACTACTAACTACTGTCAATGTTGGCATTCATGATCATCTACTAACTGCCACTTTTTCTGAATGTATGTTAGCAACTTAAAATCAGATTTTCTGCCATACGGAAAAGGGTGGCTTCTCTACATATAATTGAGAGATTACAACAAAATCAATCTTGAGCATAGAACTTGCTGTTTAAGCAAGGCTACTGGACTTAGTTGTTTATGAGGCTAAGGCCCTGACGAACTCTAAGTGTTTGAAGGACAGACTATTTTATTGTTCCCTCTGTATCGGTTCAGCCTAGGAGAGGCTCTGGTCTCTAAGAATCACTTAGTGTTTTTGAATAAATCCCAGTGTCCCTTCTTTCCACTGCAGAATTAAAGTACTTCATTTGTTGCATGTGATATAACATTATAATTCGGCAAAATCAAGTTCATATTATTTTTTTAGAATAGGAATTACATATCTAGGACCTATATCTCTATATGATGTTACACTCTCACCCTTTACCCCACACTCTTCTTTTTAATTAAGAGTATGTTCAATCACAATCTACTCTGGAGAAAAGTGCTTAGTCCAACAGTTATTTAATCCTGAAGTCTGTATATTCTTAAAACTGGAACTTGGCACGGGTACAGTGTGAGCAGATGTTTATGAGAGTTCCAGAACAGGATAGACACTTAAAGATATTGAGTGATTCAGTGCACCGATTCTGCAAGCTGCTGTCAGAAGCTGCAGGCTTTATGGCCTTTCTGTGTATTGCTGTTTTCTGCAATAAATTTGCATTTTGATCTGCAGGGATGTTCCTATCTTTCTGCCAGCTTGTATCAGCACCTTGTCCAGAATCATCAAACTAGAAGCATGATGGCCGTGACAAATATTGTTTTCATTTCACTTAGCAAATACTTCTTCCATCACTTAAAAGTTAACCCCTCCATACCAGAACTTATATTACTTTGGAGGGGTCTAAAACTTCATTAAAGCCAGCAAAAGTGATTTCATAAGGAATTCTATTGCCATAACGAATCAACAATTTGAATAAGGGAATAGTCATAGGGAGTCTCTGTAGCATCTGGAGTGCACAAAATTCAAAGTGCTCAAAGGGGAAAATACTGTCCTTAGTTATGCTTGCTCACTTTAGTGGAAATTACACATGCATATCAGAGTAGAAGCACTTCCGGCTCAACTTGCTGAAAATTCTAATTAGATCCACACAGTGCTCATCCAATTATGCCTATGGACTTTTCTAAAACCACATATGTAAGCAGGAATATAACTTAATGTGGCCTTGCCCAAAAACATATGCAAGAAAGTATTACGACGTTGAATTTAGAAAAAGAAAGACCAGCTGTCAAATCACTAATACTTTCAGTTGCTGGAGGGATATTTAAAATGAGATCAAAAGGAGAACAGAAAAGGTTCTCTGCTTCATTTTCTCAAAAAAACTATTAAGTGAATGTTTTCCCAAGAGTATCCCCAGAGATGCTTGGCAAAATGTCCTCAAGGAAGCTATTCTAAATTCCATAAATTTGTTGAAGGTATCCTTTTACTTTCTAATATTTAGATGAAAAAATAAGGACAAATTGCACAAAATGTAAACTTGAGACCCTATAGAGCATCATAGTATTGTACTATATGGATAAAATATTATCCCTTTATGAATGTAGCAGCCCTGTCCTGTTTCTTGTACTACAATTCTGAAAGTCTCCGCTTATTTCCTATGTGTGTTCCTCTCAGTAGTAACATGTACATGTTCATAAAGCTACACGATAGGAGAGGCAGAGTAGCACGTTATTTCAGAGCCAGCTCTGGAGTCAGAGACAAGTGGCTATTAATCTTGGCTATGCCTATTATTATCTCTGTAATGGCGATCCAGAAAGTCAGGAATAGTCTACTGTATGTGCTGCTGAGCAACACAGCACCAGCATTTGCTATCCCAGCTTTGGTTGTCTCTCTCCCAGCTCTGCAGCTCCAAACCATTGACGGAAGGCAGCACCTTTATCGTCTCCCTAGGACCATCACTTTCACAGCTTACCTATGTCCTGTCTAGCCAGGCTGGTAATAAGGAAGCCATGCTGTGATTTGCTCTGTTACGATTTATAGAAATGCTTCATTTTGTATACTTTCATTTTTGTACACTTTATTTTACAAAAATATTGATCAGCTATATTTAGTTGTATATTATATGATCTTGTAGCTAGAACTATGCATTGATTCATCTTTGTTTACCCCACATAACTTAGCTCAGAGCCACATAGGTAAGAAATGCTCACTGGATTACCATTAAATTAAGAAAACATATAATTAGTCACTTGACTTACCTATTTAATTATGGACTTACAACAAGAGATACTGTACATTGCACGCACCTTTTTTTCTATTATTAAATATCATGAGCTTAGACTTTCATGAAGTTTTGGGAAAAGACAGGAACGGCTTTCTGGTACTCTATTGATAAGAGAATAATATTAAAATGATGCCATTTTAATTTGCCACTGATTGCTCAGGATACAACATACTACATTCAGGGAGTGTCTATATTTGTTTCTATTAAGTGATTCCTCAGCACATTAAGATTATTGTACTACCTTGTAATCCATCTTTTGAATACTTGGGGGGCAGAGTTTACACTGAATCTTCTCCTCACAGAATTTGTGGTAGCTACTATTTCTAGAGAATATTGTCCACGGGTTAATAATAATTCTGAACCTGACTGCGACCTTATTTTTTTATTAATTAATGCTGTCCTTCATATTTTCCTATCACTCATGTTTTCTCAAAGCCTTGCTTAAAATATAAATCCTCATTATTGAATACTGTCAGGTTGTAACTTCTACCACTGATTTCTGGCAACAAACCAGAGCTTGGCTTTTTTACTAACCTAAGGATTTCATTTGCTTTAATTTCTTCTGCTTCTACTTGTGGCCACACTACTTCATGTTTTCAAACGGTAACTCTTGGTTATGCATTATTTGCATTTCTCCAACTTTGCTTCCGATGTGTTTTTTTAGTTCAGGGTTATTTATTTGTTTGCATACACTTTTTAAAATGAGCATTGCTCCAGCAACAGCAAGCTATCTTCTAGAACCTAGAATTACCATGTTTTTAGTCACATTAATGACAGAAATGTAGATACATGCGTTTTGGTATTTGAAAATGAACTCTCCCCAAATACTGCATTTATTGTTCCTGAGTAATATAAAAAGTTAGTATTTAATTTCAAATACATCAGCTGTGACTATCTATGTGCTTAATATTCCTCACATTCTTAGTAGCAAGATTTCTACCTTCTAGACTCCCACACCAAATGCCTCATTTTGGAGGGCAGCCCCAAAGAATTCCTTACCAATATCTCCTCGACAAATATGGCAGAGTCCTCATTCGATGTCTGTCCTATTCTTCCTTTTCTACGCCTCCTCCCATATTTTGTTATCTGCTTTGTTTGTAAAATATCTCAAAAAGTCTCTCTGGCTCTCCTGAAGAGAAAGATTTGTCCACAGTTATGATGGAATTCCTTCATACTCTATAGCTTCATTTACTCAGAGCCCTGGAGAGTAAATAAGTCCTGTGCAGAACTGGAGAGAATCGCTCCCTCATAATTCTCGGTTAGGCCTGCTTGCTGAGTCCTGATTTTCACCAAAAATTTCCAACAGCTTCTGCAGCTAACACTCTATTAGTGTGGGCTCAAGGTAAAACCAGGTGATTCTGTGGGGAACAGAGGTAATTTATTCTCTATTCTCCTTAAACCCTTTCATATATATATATTTTTACTCCAGAAACATTTCCCTTTGCTCCAGTAATTTGATAACTAAATAATTCACACCTATGAGTAGGGACATAGGTGTACAATTAATGAAGGTGTTGCCTTCCTCAGCAAAAGCTACTCTGACTAAAATAGCAGACACTAGGCACTTGATGCTATTGGGTTTAAATATGTCTAGTCTGAATTGAGATGTGCTGAAAATGTAAAACACACCGTATGTTTAGAAGGCCTAACAAAATAAATGTGAAATCTCTAATATTTTATATTGACTACACTCTAAAAGGAAAATATTTTGGATATATTAAAATATATCATTAATATTAACATAATCTGAGTCACTTTACCCTTCTAATATGGTTACTGTAAAGTTTAAAATTACGTATGTAGCTCATATTCATGGCTCACATACCATTTCTATTGGACAGTGCTGATACAGGGAATAATACTGAATTAAAATGCATCATTACATTGTCTTTCTTTTAATAGTTGTATTTGTTGTCAATATTAGTGTGTTAATTTTCTAATAATCCACGGTACAAGGGCGACTGAGAAGATTCTATGTTTTCCATAGGACATATCACATAATGCTATTTAATTCTCACATTAGTTATTTAAAATTTGTTAGAATGTAAGCAAGGATTCCATATCTCATTTATTCAATAATTTTTAGAATAAAATTACACTAAATAAAATTTCCTGTATTTTTTTTTTTTTTTTTTTTTTTGTGCGGTACGCGGGCCTCTCACTGTTGTGGCCTCTCCCGCTGCGGAGCACAGGCTCCGGACGCGCAGGCTCAGCGGCCATGGCTCACGGGCCCAGCTGCTCTGCGGCGTGAGGGATCTTCCGGGACAGGGGCACGAACCCGTATCCCCTGCATCGGCAGGCGGATTCTCAACCACTGCGCCACCAGGGAAGCCCCCTGTATATTTTATATAATCAAATATCAGCATTTGGTTCTTCTTCCAACAAGTCATTGAATTCCTAATTACAATCCATTGGTAATAAAATTGAATCAGCAAAATGTTTGCCTTTGTTTAGAATGTTAAATAGGATATATTTTGCAGCAGGTTTCTTAAAAAAAAATTAAATTAAATTATGTCCAAATGTTGTATTTGGACATGCTAAATAGTATAAGAATTCTCCAGGTAAAATTATTTCTGACATATTTTCCCTGTCCTGTACCTTGGTTTCTCTGATCATTTATAATAAATGTCTGTATTCCTGCTATATTTTCTGCTAAGATTCCTGCAGTCATACTTGCATCTGATTCTAAATTTTCTTTTATTGAACAATGTCAAAAATTTCTTGCTTTTTTAAGAGTCCTGTTGAATCCAGTTTGTTACATTTGTTACTTTTTGGAATCTGTTTTGATGTGAATGCTTAAATGCCATATGGTCATTTTTGTATAGATTATTCAGTTTATATGAAATCTGTGGATACTTACCCTCCTTAAGATCAAACTAGCATGGTCCTCACAGATGAAGAAGATATTCATGCAGGTATTAAGATGATTCTTCATACTTGCAGACAGAATGTGAAATAAAAATATTTTCTATTTTTTAAAATTTTTCACTAACTTTCCCCACAACATAAACTCAAATACACAGGCAGCGTATAAATTTGAAGCTTCTCTTGTAACCTTCTATTTTTAATAATACACAAATCTATAATTCTTACAATTGTAGACTTCAGTAGAATCAATCAACGTTTTCTCAGAGAAATGTGTATCTAAGGAGAACATCAATCCACATTCATTTAAAAATTTTTCCCCTTTTAAGTCTAGAGATCAAGCATTAAAGTCAAACTCACAAATTCACCAAAGGCTTGTCAAACTGAAAACTTGTTGTATTCCACAGAACAGAATGTATATGTTGGATTTCGTTTCTGCCATCCATGAATATTTAAACCGCATTTTTGCCCTTCAAAAAATAAACTTAAAATGTACTGTCTTTTCAGTAAAGTAGTAAACAGAATAGTGGCTATCAACTTTTGTATTTAAGGAATTACATAACCTGTATCACATTAAGAATCATTCACTTGGGAAATTTTTGTTTTACGACTAAGTTATGTGATGAATTGAACACCACTATTGTAGCTGAAATCTAAGGAGGAAAGCTGTTTGGATAAAAGCAATTAACCTAAACAGTCATGAGATGGGAAAAATCAGTTTATAGTTATGTGATGATGTGAGCCTTACAGTAAAATACTTTGAGACTCTTCAGGCAAACATCTCAATCAGCAGGATAATTCCTTGTCTGATATCATGAAACCTGAGCCTGGCAGTGGTGACATCTGTGCTTCCTTCAACTAGACTCAGCTAGCCCACCAGCAAGCTATTGCTAGACCAGAATCACAGTCATTCTGTTAGAGTATCAACACACTCCTTCCTCGTGGGGAAGCACATGTCTAAAAATCTGAAAACTATTTGACCGTTATTTTAGACAATTATCTAAAATAAACACTTGGTTGGATTTTTACAAAGTTTTTTTTGTAAGAGGTAAATATCAGAATCTTCAATGACTTTATGTCCAAAATGCCTCCTTTAGGCAAAGTCATAAATAACACACTTTAGCATGATGTTCTAACTTCCTCCACGGTGTATCTCTCTTACCTGTATATGTTCTTTATCTTCTACACCTCTACCCCACTGTGAAAAAAGTGACACAGAAGGAATTAAATTCAGGCTAATAATTCTCTGGAATTTGTTGAGATTTTAATAGATGATGAAAATTGATCTTTTTCATAACCAAATTCTGAAACAAATGAAAGATAATCAGGAAAATGCAGACTAAAATTCCATTGAGTTTTTGCTGTTTACTTTTTGGTAGTGCTTAGGTGTGCAGCAAAACTGGACTTGTTGATGTTGAACATTAGAGTTCCAGACTTTTGCGCATGGTCTCTGCAGACAGATAAGTCTGAGGATCTGAAGAATATCTGCTGTGAAACTCATATTATCCTCACTAATGAGGTAAGTCAGTACCCGAAAGAACAGAGAGAGTTGAAGAGTCTTTGATTGATGGATCTCCCTCCACTTGGAAGTAATCACGAGAAATGAAAAAAGACGTACCTCTTCCAGAAGCCCCAGCTTTTTGTCTTTTTAATCCACTGTGCTCAACCATTAACACTCTGATCAAAGAGGATGATTCAGTCTATTGGGACAAAGAAGAAAGGACCCCAAAACAAAGATTGCTCTTTTATAAACACTCCTGGGAAACATAAGAGCCTGAAATGGGCTATAATAGTGCATTAATTAAGTTAGCTACAAGGCCAATCTCTATTCAAGGCTGAAATTTTATTTCTTCTTTTAATTCCCATTCTATTCTAGCCATATTTTTCAATATAGCCTTTCAAAAGCCCTCCAATGATATCAAATGACTTCACAAAGATACTCTAATACAATGCACCAAAAACGTTACCCCACATTTGAAATAACTACCTCTTATTATCAAATTCTCTGGCAGAAACTAAAGCTACAAGTTAACATCTCTTGAGAATTGAAGCTCAAATGGATTTGAGTGCAAAGTCAAATTCTCTTTCCGTATTTATTTGAAGTTAAAAAATATAAAGTTCAAGGTGTAACCTACCTAATTTATTAATGTTATTTGTTTTCAAGAAAGATTATCAATGTTTAAGTAGATTTGTTTGTTCTTTTTCTGCAGCTTCTGCCTAACCTGTCTCTAACTCATAGGGAGGTGGTTCAGTTAGAGCTTAAGGAGTTGTATGGTAAGGTAGTATGGTAGTCCAATGGTAAGGCTCTAAGGTACTCACTATTAAGGAACATATACTGATAAAAGGATACAGGACTGTCACAGAACTGGCACTACATGCACTGAATTCAGAAAATAAGACAATCTCTAGAGCCTAGAGCAGTTGTTTTACCAGGATTGTGTTATGTCATGTTGTGTTACTAGGACTCACTGCTCAGTGTTTTTAGCTCTGTTAGTATGCTGACAGTCAACACAACCTAACCAGAATCCAGCGTTATGATATTTGAGTGTGTGTGTGGTGTGTATGCCCGTGTATGTAGAAGTGAAGGTTAGTGCCCAAAATATATACTAGAGCCATTTCTGCCTTCTTTTAAAGTTTAGGAATTTAATATGGAGACAATTCCAAACTCCAGCCACTGGATCTTAACTGAGGCGTATTTCATTTTCTTTTCTGTGTATCCAAAATTCTAACTTGCATTTTCTGTTTGAGTCCTGTGTTTCTAGCACTCAAACATTGTTCAATCTCAATGTTTGTGCTAGCTTAAGAATTATCCTCAGGAGGTTCTTGAACTGAATCTTCTATTGATGCTTCTGAAGCTTATGCCCCAGAGTCGTAAGGACAACCAACATCCCTGCCATGTGCTCTTTGAAAAGGTTTGATTTGGGTCTTTAAATTCCAAACGCATGGTCATAGATTGTATAGCCAGTGCAAAACCCAGTTAATTACAGGCCATGTCATAAGGGGTGAATCTTGAGCCTATGAACAAGCCACAGAAAGTCAAGATCATCTCACACAATGTTCACACTTGTCCCTGAATACAGAGCACAATATGTCAATGTCATCTAAGCAGTTTGAACCTGGAAGCTCACCAGTGCTCTGTGGCTCAGGCCACATATCCCATCCTGTAGATCTGGCTGATAATAAAGGAAAGAAGTAGATTTTTTGGCCAGTGTGAATCAGAATATTACTACTTCAAAGTCACCATCCTTTACAGAAGAGTCCAGGCTGTGCTTGTTCATTTAAGACAAGTCTATAGTAGCCTGCACCATAAGCTCCCGAGCCTTTCCACTTAACTCTGTCCTAATGAAACCTTCTCTTTATAACAGTAAATACTGGCCCATGTAAAAAGGATCATGAGGTATAGGGAACTGCTAACATCAAAATCCCACGTGGTCCACTTGCTTAAAGTCTAAAGTTTAAGCCTGCAACAGTTAAAAGCCAAGCACACGACCGAGAAAACAGTCAAGTGACGCAATAGGGGTCCCTATAAACCTTCCAACACAACAGCCACCACTATCTCTATAACAACAAATCCTCATTGCCTTCCTTAGTTCAGTGCCACCAACCCTTAAAGTCCCTTCCCTGACAGCACCAGAGCCTCAATCATGCCAAATCACTTTGATTGATACAATGCTCCTTTTAAGTCTCAAAGTTCCTCGATCAATACACAAGTTACTGACAATTCACCCCTGATTTGAACTTACCTTCCTCAAACTGCAGGCCTCTCCTGCTGAAGACCTTTCCCTACAGAACCTAAAGCTCTAGAGAACAAAATAAAGTGAGATCAAAAGAGCACATTGAATGCTACCTGGGTGTCAGGCAATTATGGACTTCTAACAGTGAGCTGTAGAATTACACAGATGACCCACCCAGACACAGTCGTCCTGAGAACTCCCAGGCATCTCCCAATGAGGCAGAGCCTTGTCTTCTGAGCCTCTTCTGGTTGGGAGCAAATCAGAGGACCTGCTCTCTGCAAGCAGGAAGCCTCACAGAATGGAGTAACTGAGACACGTGGTTCTCTGTAAAAAACTCAAACTAACCCAACAATCACCTCTCTCCCTGAGAGAAGAGTGAGGAAGAGGGAGGCAGCAGAGAGAACAGATGTTCTTCTACATGGGAGAAAATATCAGTAATTGAGAATAAGTGGTTTCTCTAACAGGACTCATGGAAATAGGTCACAGGTTAGATCTTTAAACAGGGGTGGAGATGCCCGCATGAGGAGAGTTCATTTCACACAGTGTAGACTTCAGAGAGTTGCTGTCACTCAAACGGAGCCCAACTCAGTGAAACAATACACTCCCACTTAACTCTCACCTTCCTGTATGTGTTCCTACAGCATTGTATAGTTGGTAGCTGTTGATATCCAGAGGTGAGTGACGAGTGGTCTTTGACCTCCAGGAACTCATGACAAAGATGAAGGAAAAATATGTGCAGTCAAAATGTTCTAAGATACGTAAGAAGCACGTGTAAATACCAGTGGGAGCACAAGACAGGAACTCAGGTGCAGGAGCAGGTGATTAGTATCTTTGCAGTAAGAAAGCCTTAATAATATTTTAAAATAATATAATAATATTACAAGAGGACATTGGATCATTCAAAGACTCTTCATAGCTTTCCTATGAAGATTTCTTATTTAACACACAAAATAGTTGATGTTATAATATGTATCCTAATTCTTTTATCCCAGCAAAGACATTTGCAAATATTCCCAGCATCACAAAAGTAACACACAATTTTGGTGTTCCCGTGTATGTAGTAATCATATGGATGGGCTGTCTACCTAGTTCTGTGGTTCAGTATTAGAGGCTGATTGTAATGGTCTTTATGTCTAAAAATAGTACATTTTGATTCATCAATATACATTGACAACTGCCAGACTAGTGGAGCAGGACCTCAGAGACTTAGGGGTGGAGGGTAAGAATAAGGGAAGAATTGAGCGTAAGTAAAAACAAGGAACTATGTTTTCTTAAAACGAATTCATTTCTGCATTACGGCTGGGGTATGTCTCGACACTTACCAGCACTCTCATCTTTGCTCATTACATTTAAAAAATACAATCTTATTTTCTATTATTTATAATGCTGAATTTTGAAGACTCTGTTTACAAGCATTGTTGACGAAATTCTGTCACCATTTAGTGGTTCAGCTCTTCTATCTGACTTCCATGTGTTAACGACTTTGAGGCTTAGCATTCTACTTACCTATCTGGTTTGAATGAAAAGATATGGAAATTTGCATTGGGTTTTTTTTGTTTAATGAATTATCTGAGCATGAACTGAAGGTTATGTGCAAGTCTAAATAATGAGGTCTTTTCATCTTACGCTCCTCATTTGACCACTGATACCTCAAAAATAAACTTAAATGATGATAATAACAAAAATAATGATATACATGCAGTTGCACAAAATACCTGATTTAAGCCATAGGACACATATTAATACCTGTACTCTAGTCAAATACAAATTTGTGTAATTTTTGAAGAAAACATATGAACTCAAACATTAAAAAACTTATCTGAACTTACAGTAGGCAAGCTTAAGTAGATATCTAAAGCAATACCTTTACATTTTACTGTGAGACATGATATTGGATTTTAAAATACGGTTTTTTCATGTTCTAACATGAAAAAAAATTAGTGTAGAATTGACCTGGGAATTAGAAATTCCAAATAAGCCTTAAATATGCAACAAGCTTATGCTGTAATACTAAATAATGCACTTAACCTATTTCAAAAAGAATTGAGCAAAAGCAGATATCATGAGTTACATCTTTGCCAGTACCTGAAGGTATGACTCTATGTATATATGCATGAGTAAAACATTTGATATTTTAAATATACAACAGTTCATACATAGTCTTATGAATTAAAAACTGAAATCCTAGGTACTTCACAAGTCATGCAATTAGAAACAGCAAAACACGTTAAATAGATCCTTAAAAAATGTACAGATGTATGTAGAAGCATAAATTAAGACATAGCATGGCAGCATGCCTTGAGTTGGGGGAGCTCTGTGCCTCGTTTCAAGTGCGTTAATCGTTTTAGTCATGTATTTTCTTGATATTCTCTGAATGAGCTCGCCTCATCAAGTGCCTCAACTTAGTAGGTTTCTATCACAATAATAAAACCTCTGATTCACTAGAGTGAGCTGTACTTCTCAGGCAAAGAGAACTGGTCTGCCGTATCATTTTCCTTGAGAGAGACCTCTGTTTTCTCTCAGGCACCACCATCATGCTTGCCCGTGAAATTCTGAAAAAACTTCTAGGGATGGGAAATTTCAGACATGTACAAAGTAAACCACATAGTATAATAAGACCTCATGTACCCATCTCCTAGCTTTAATAACTCAGTACTCTTGAATCATCAATACTTACCCCAATTCAAAGCTCCCCTACTTAATTATGACTAGTTTATAGTATTTTTCGAGATAAAATCAATGCACATTGAATTTCACATATCTAGGTTGCATACATTTGACAAATTAATATACTTATCTAACCTAAAGTCCTGGCTAGCTATAGAATGTTTCTAATACTCCAGAAATTTCCCTTGTGGCCCTAACTGGTCCATCGCTCCCCACAGAGGCAACTACTTGTCTGATTATTTTCACTGTGGATCAGTTTGCCAGTTCAAGAATGTAACAGAAATTGAAGCACACAACTCTTTGTTTTTCTAGCTCCTTTCACCCAGCTGTCTATGAGAATCATTCCTGTTTTTGCAGGTAGCAGTACCCACATATATATACCAGAATTTGTGCATCCATTCCCCTGTTCATGGATTGTTTGAAGTTGTGGTCTATTAGAAATAAAGATCCTATGAACATTCTTGTATGAATTTTTAAATAGAAATATATTTTTATTCCTCTTGGATTAGAATACCTAAAGGTGGAACATCTTGCTCAAATGATAAGTTGATGTTTAAAGTTAAAAAAAAAACTTCCAAAACTTTTTACAAAGTGGTTTTATCATTTTTTTATTCCTATCAGCCATATGTGATATTTCTGTTAGTTCCATATCTTAGCCAAGATTGCGTGTTCGTCAGTTTTTATTTAAATAGCTTTATTGAGATGTAATGTACATACCAAAAAATTCACCCATTTAAAATGTTCAATTCCACTGGTTTTGGTATGTTTGCAGAGTTGTGCATAACAAGGAGAAAGACTGCATTTTGGATGTTTGACCTGAAAGGTGTCAAACACGACCCGTCCTCCCCCTTGCCTTTCTCTTCCGTCCCACATTTGGTCTAAGGCAATAAGACAGCCCACACTTCCCTCCCTTGGCACTGGTTTAAAGTTCAAACCACAAAAACCCTGGCCCACCTCCCAACCACAGTAAAAGCCAAAGCCACTTGTCTCTCTCGCTTGTGTCATTTGGACCAGCTTGTGCCAGCTGCTCTCCCTGGAGAGCCCCGTCATGAGAATAATGAACCTTTTCATATCCTCCTGGTGCGTGTGGCATAATCAGTCTCAAGATACTAATTTGTGTAAGGGATTGGTCCCAACATCCATGGGGAAGCTAAAAAACATTGTGCAACCGCATAGTTTAGTTCTGAAACATTTTTGTCACCTCACAAAGAAGTCCCATAGTCAGCGCTCTCTCCTAATCATCTCCCCATTCTCCACCCTGCAGCCTGAGACAAGCACTAATCTACGCTCTGTCCCTAGATCTGCCTGTTCTACACAATCCTTATCAATGCAATCATGCAATTCTTGGGCCTTTGTGACCTCTCTCACTTTCCTTAATATTTGTGAAGTTCATCTGTGTCGTAGCATGCATCAGTACTTCACACTTTTCCATTGCCAAATAATAGAACATTTTGTTTAAGGACTCATCAGTTGATGGACATTTGAGTTTGGGTTTTTTTTTTTCCAGTTTTTGGCTTCAGTGAATAATGGGATGAGCCTTCATTTGCAAGCCTATTTGTGGAGATATGTTTTCATTTCTCTTGAGTACTCTTGAGAGTAGAATTTCTAGTCATGTGGTAACTTTGTGTGTCATATTTTGAGGAACTTCCAACACATTTTCCAGATTAGTTGCACTATTTTACATTCCAAACAGCAGTATAAGAGGGTTCCAATTGCTCCACAGTTTTGCCAACACTCGTGTTTTTGATCAACTCAGTTCTTAACAACTGCTTTATCTATTTGTTTCTAAGATTTTTTTTTCATAAACTGTCTCTAAAACACATTTCATTTGTTTATGTATGTTTTTATTTCTCTTGCGGCAGTAGAAGAGGCAGAAGAATAACTTAATTGTATTTGTACATTTAATAAGGCCACATAGAGTCTGTTACCCTCTGTTAGGGACTCACAGAGCTGCAGGTGAGGGTAAGAAGACCCTAAAAGTCACCCCACAACAAAAATAATACCAGATGTGCAGAAAGAATAAAGAAAGAAGAGATTAAGGACACATATGTTATTGAAGTACAAAATAGTGATTCAATATTTTTATAAATTCTATGCCATTTAAGGTTATTACAAAATAATGGCTGTATTTCCCTGTGTTGTACAATATATCCTTATTGCTTATTTATTTTATACATAGTAGTTTGTGTCTCTTAATCCCATATCCCTATCTCACGCATTCCTCCTTTCCTGTGGGAGATATATGTATGGTATATATATATACACAATGGAATATTACTCATCCATAAAAAGAATAAGATTCTGCCATATGTAACAATGTGGATGCACCTAGAGAGTATTGTGATTAGCAAAGTAAGTCAGAGGACAAAAGTTTTAATCACTAAAAAATTTTAAGGGAAGTAAGAAAAAAATCAGGTTAAAAATCATAGTAATAAGTAGAAACATCTCAGTCCTCTTTTAATAAATTAAGTGAGCAAAGTGAAAGATTACACTATTGCCACTTTCCATTTAATATCAAAGTCATTCGGAATTACCGATGTCAAAATAGATATTCTTTTTTTTTTTTTTTTTTTTTTGCGGTATGCGGGTCTCTCACTGCCGTGGCCTCTCCCGCTGCGGAGCACAGGCTCCGGACACACAGCCTCAGCGGCCACGGCTCACGGGCCCAGCTGCTCCACGGCACGTGGGATCCTCCCGGACCGGGTCACGAACCCGCGTACCCTGCATGGGCAGGCACACTCTCAACCACCGCGCCACCAGGGAAGCCCAAAATAGATATTCTTCAACCAAAGGGAGAGAAAAGACAACTATTGGTCTTTAACAGCCCTTGGCAAAGACAAAAAATACTATTAGGTGGATCTCTAAAAATAATTTTCCTTCTAAGAAATAAAGTAGTAAAGCAAAATTATAGTACAAAATAATCCCAGTGATATCATTACTGAATCAAAATCCCTAAAATAGATCACCGGCAATCCAATGGCTAGTAGGCTCTCTCTAACATCTAAAATGCTTCTAATAGATAGCTTAGGATATTTCAATAAAGCCACAGATATCCACGAATTTCCAGTGAGAAGAATTCATGAACTTGTATAAACAAATCTCCCAGATTCTTTGTTTCACATTTTAACCCAGATGTTTTATACTGTATACATCCTAGACACAGCAGAGAAAGAAAATGCATTCTGCCTTATACTATAAGCTTTAAGAACTCAAGTTGTACCCATATATGAATACTTCATGACATTTGTCACAGTATTAGAAATAAACAATAAAATTAATACAAGCCTCCATGGGATTGCAAGTCAGTTAAGTGTTAAAGTATTTACAAAAGTAAGAATCATTTGGGCTTCCCTGGTGGCGCAGTGGTTGAGAGACCGCCTGCCGATGCAGGGGACACGGGTTCGTGCCCCTGTCCGGGAAGATCCCACATGCCGCGGAGCGGCTGGGCCCGTGAGCCATGGCCGCTGAGCCTGCGCGTCCGGAGCCTGTGCTCCGCAGCGGGAGAGGCCACAACAGTGAGAGGCCCGCGTACCGCAGAAGAAAAAAAAAATCATTTGCAATATAAATATATTATTTTTTATTTTTAGGTATTCTTGGATATTAAACTTTATTCCAGGGAGTGCCTTAGAATCCAAGCAAAAACCTGACTTATGAATGAGTGCCCGAGTTTTAAATTACAAAAAAAGTCAATTGTTAGATTTAATACATTTATTACAGTACTTTAGTGATTCTTTAAGAAAAATACTGTGATAAATCGTCGTCGAGATATTGTTCATCATTCATATGATGAGACATTAACATGATTTATTTTAAAATATTCATAGAGAACGAATCCCACCACATTTAACTTTGAATTCAACTATTTATTTTAATTATTTTTTTCCACAATGGATGACGTCTGTTTACCCAAGAGCAGTGATATTTTAAATTAAAATTATATGTATGTATATATTGCCATGCTTGATCTATATAAAAACACATTCAATTCACAATAGAAACAGCTTTTTTCCTTTCATTTTTTTCATGATGAAATTGTGAATAAAATCTGATGGATACTAAAACAATACAGTTCCCTTCAAAGGGTACCAAATATTCTTTGATCAAATAAGCAATGATCAAAGTCTAAGCTCGTTTTAAAAATCCATGAAAATATTATATTCAAGTGCTTTCTTTTCATTTCTCCTTGAGTTGGTCCTTTGATGATTCATTTTACTAAAAGAAAAAGGAAGAAAACTCATTAACATAGGGAATAAAGCTATAGAAACATCGTACAGGTGATATATCACTACAGGTGGATTTATCCTGACACTGAAAAATCAGCATTTTGAAGTGAAAGTCATCAGTGACCTAAGGCATGTATTCCCTTCAGATGTCACAGTTGCTCATTGATGTCAGTCAAGAAATTCATTTTTTATGATTGAATTTTACTGTTATTTAGATGCTTGTTTGATTGGAGAACATCTTAAATTTAACTGAACGTATCAGTGCTAGAGTAGTCAGAAATGATTGAGTTTATTCCTACATGGAATGGCAAATATCATATCAAAGTGCAGACCACAGCTTTCAGCACTTCTCTATCAACTCACCAAATTATCAAAAACAAGAATGACCCCAACATGTCTTTGCTAATGTTATATCACATTTCTGTGTCATCAGCCAATCAAATTCTGTTAATAGATACCATTCACTGGTACACTGTTATAAAGCCTGCCCACATTGGATTTATAAAATCCTTCATCCAATTCAAGTTTTTCTCTTGCTATGAAAACGCTATCTTGTCATCCTCCCTAAAAGAGAAATACGCATCTTCAATGGTACAGTATATATTGCAGAGTAAAGAATAATCCTCGCAATTAAAATAGAGACAGGGGAACTATTTGTAACATCTTAAAAGACAGAGTGCTCAGAGATGCTCCCAGTGCTGTATTTGACTTATGCTCTGCTCATGATAGAAGCAATGTATATGGCTTTACTATTTATTATTTGGGGGAGTAAGAGAATCACAAATCTTACCTACCCAGTTTCTTAGAACAAATGGGAAAATATTAACCTTCTGTGAGGTGATGGAATTCTAGGAAATAATATCTTACTTCTGTCTTTCCACCTACGACTCTCTTTTTTCTGAGCCCAAGCACATTATGTACAATAGTGTGCGTTACACATACCAGCACTAATAACGCTAGCTCCCATTTACGGAGCAGCTTGTCTGTGCCAGCACAGTGGAGTGGATTACTTGTGTACGTTGTGGAGGAAACGAGACCAAATGCTGAATTTCGTAATTTGTCTCCTACAAGAATTTAGGTATTATCAATCCTGTTCTTTGGATCAGAGGATTCCTAATTCTGTCTGTGATGCTTTCAGTTTCCATGGAAGAGTCTTCCAGCCACTGAGGGGGTTTGTGAAATATGTAGAAACCCAAGCAGCCTGGGTAGCAGGCCCACTGTTTTCACTTTATGTAAAACAAACTTATTTTTAACTCTTTCATATATATATGAGTCTTGTTGAGAGTTGTTCACAGTAAAATGCTAACATTGTTTTCTTGAAAAGAAAAGATGATTAGATAAGAGTAAGGATACAGAAAGAGATGTTGGAAATTCAATGAAAGAAGAGAAGTCTATTTAAGTGAGCAAGTGAGTGGACTAGAGCATAGCATGAGAACACAGCATCACTAGGGTTCCACTGAGGGAAGTGGTTGCAAACTTAGCGTCCCGCTAGCAAGCTGTTGTCGGTTGTGTGCATTTCTCCAGGTATATTCGGCAGTGCAGGCACAGGTTAGTCAGAGCATCGGATGTGATCTGGAGTTGGCATTTCTGCAAGTGAGTCCCATGGACCGAGAAAGGAGCAAAGAAGTTTCAGAGTAGAAAGGAAGTGACTGTAATATAAGATCATGGAATCTAATGTGAGTAATTAGGAAGATGACAATTTGAGGTGCTGGAAACAATCAAGTGAGATAAGTTCAGTCAGATACATGTAACAATGGAGTCCAAGAATTGTCAGAATACTGAGAGTGACCTGCAAAGTTAAGAAGTGGAAGTAAAAGAGTGAAGCAGGGTAATGCAGAGGTTTCCGTTCTTTCCAGTGATGAAGGGCGGGAATGGCTGAGATAGATTGGAGGAGAAGTCCCTGAAGGACAAGAAGGGAGGGAATTATCCACTAGGCTATTAAAATGATGTTAATATCATCACCAATGATGACAGGCATAATGTTACAAAGAATGGCAGCGAGAGAGGTGTTGGAATGTTAAAGAACGAGAGTGAGTCATTAGTAGAAGGTGGTACCAAGGAAAGACAGTGTCGGTATAGTTTAATGACAAGAGCGTTAGATCTGAGTGTTAGGAAGGTGGTAGGAGAACTATCTGGAACTGGAAATGAGAAACGAGGAGGAAACGGATTGCTCCTCTAGCCACCGCGTGACAGGACCACAGAGAAAGCAGAATCTTCCCAGGAAGAACGGGTTTCGTGTTGAGTAACAAAGGGAAGGAACAATTGGAGAAGATAAGGAAGGTTTTATTGTTGATGGACTGTGAATTGCAGGGACACAGAACAGTTTAGTGTTTGGAAAGGAATAAGAGGTGGGGCCGGTTAGAAGTAGAACAAGTATTTGGGAATGAAAATCTAAGGAGTGAGAGGTGACCTGGGCCTCTCGGGCTTATTTTTATTAATGTAAACTAGGATAATGGGCATAATAGAATCATTTCTGATAGCACAAGGAATTAAATGGTGTGAGGATGTGAATAAGAGGAGAGGGGAGGAGGGATATATACTATTAAAACAACTATTTCTAAAAATCATATTAAATAGAAATGGTACAAGGTGAAATGTAAAATTAATTATTCTCACCTCTCATATGTAACCACTGAGAACAGTTTCTTGTGTATCCATTTCTATGCATATACAAAATATATTAAGTTAGACAAAGAGCCATGTAATTCATGTATATTTAAATGTATGCCTGCAAGTATACTCATACAGAAAAAATCACACTCCGTATCCTGTTCTTTTATCTCACTCAATATTTTATCTTGGCAATTTTTCTTCAATAAGCACGTATGGATGTATTTTTTAAAAATTTCTGCATTATATATTTTTGCATTAATCTCTTTAATCTTTATTCTACTAATGAACATTTAGGCTGTTCACAGTTTTCTTGGACTTGTAAGTAACAAATTTTGGTGCATACTTTATTTCACAATTTGTATGAGTTATAGTATATATTATGAAAACTTTAAAGCCAACTTATTATATAAAATGGTATTTTCATGTAAAATTTTAGTACTTATTGCTAGGTTTTCCCTCTCAAAAGCTGTGAAAACATGCACCAGCACATGACGTACACCATGCAATGCAAATGTTATCAAACTTCTTAAATTTTGTCAATTTTCTGTTTGAAATAGAAAAATGTACTGTTTTAATCCAAAAACTTCCAATGTCAAAGGTGAGAATTTGGACAACTGTACACAACACACGCACGCACACACACACACACACACACACACACACACATACATTTTAAGAGAAGTTATTTGGCCAAGTTGAAAGTGTTTGCTATTCCATAAATCACTCCAAATCACTCTTTTATACCTTTTCACAGGGCTGGCCTTGCATCTGTGTAGGAAATATCATCCTTACCACATGCTGTGAAGGAGAAACAATTTATTTAGAATCTATTCTGAATATGCACAAGCCAACTAGGGAAGCTGTTGGAATGTGGCTTGAGTGATTTCAGCCTTTTGCCTCTTCTCTCACGCGTGTAATATTCAAACCTTTGGCACATGTCAAAGAGTGCTTTACCTGTGGCAATCCGACCAGTCCTTCGAGGGATGCTTAGACTAGAACCCAGCCCTGGATATCACATCACTGTAAACTCAATTTCCACCTTCTCAGTTATCCCCGGATGTGTGCTGAAAACTGCAACTTCCTTTGCTTAACATAAAGTGTCTTAGCGGTATATTTCAATTTTTTCCAAGTATTTGGGATTTCTTATTTACCTTTTTATCGCTTTTTTTAAATTTATTCAAGATGGAGAATTAAAATAAAGGTTACTTGATAAAAGTATATAGTTAATTTAAAAATCTGGTTAACCGATCTATCACCTCATATAGTTATTGATTATTGCTATTATTATTATCATTATCATTTTGAGAATGTTTAAGTTCTACTCTCTTAGCAAATTTCAAGTATACAGTACAGTATTAATAACTACGGTCACTGTGCTATACATTTTTAAAAGTCAGTTAAAGGAGAGAATCATAAAACAAAATTTAAAGTGTCTGTAAAATAATCTCATACTTTAAAATATTTCCATTTTAATGTAATTCATATAAATAGATATGTTATTCTCCAAACAGTTGGTACAAAGTCAAGGATTCTTCTTTGATTATGCATCCTAGGATTGACATTCCTGATCTCTTTCTTTCATAAATTACATCCAAGATATAATTAAAGTTATTTCCTCCTATTCTGCAAATAACCTTTCCTTCCCAAACTCAAGATTCTTCTCTTTGTAAGTCAACTCATAAACTCTGCCGAAGAACCACGGAATCTTCCACCTCAGTATTTCAGGACATTTGAACTTAGAGAAAAACTTCAAAGACAGAAGAAGAGAGGAGAGAGACAGGGCGAGAAAAACAGAGAAAGGCAGGGAGCAGGGGAGCTGAGAGAGAGAAGAATTAGAAGAGAATATAGTATTTTTCTTGATAGAACAGATTTATTACCACACATTTATAATGTTGAAACTTAAAACACTCAGTACATCTCAGAGAAATTAAATTTCTCACCAAATTGTTGACATTTTTACATATTTATTATTAACAGCATATACTTTTATTGAACACATATAATGACCTATGGCCATAATTCATCAAAACAGATTAAATTAATTGATTACTAAAATCCTCATGTTGCCGATAGGTATTTGGATGTATACTTTATTCTTTCTACTGAAATACAAGCTCCTTTAATATAGCTTTTTCATTATTCAAAACAATTTTGTCTGTGTCTTATGTGATATGAAGATTTACTGCAGTACACATCTGTTGAATGAATGTGTAAAGCTACTAATTAATTATAGGATTGAGTCATAATTATTCTCAAAGTATGGAGACATAGTAAAAGGGGAAAAACATATTTACACAAATGAGCCTTGGCTCACAAAACATAGTTATGAATTACAAATTAATTACAACACTTCTATGTACAGGCAGTAAAGAAAAAGCAGGGATAGAGCAGGTTTCACACTTGTAAAAAGATCAAATAAGGTAAAATGTTATTCCCCTTAAAGTTATTCTGATTAGTCTTGTTACAAAATCACTATTTTTATTGTTGTTGTAAATTTTAGTAAAGAGTTACAACGGCTCAGTGAAGCTGGTAACAGTTTCAGAGAAGGCTAGAAGAGCAAAGACATAAATTTGAAATTTTGGATTGTAAACTAAGAAATTTAAGCTGGAAGAAAAGAATCTGATGTGATTTCTCACAATAAAGAAAACCTTATTTTTTGTAAAAAAAAAAAAAAAAAGGAGCAAATAAAGTTCAGGAAGCTTTTAAATATGGAATTAACAAATTGAAAGGAAATGTCAAAATCGAGGAGCTGGGAGAGAGAGAATCATTTAGTTTAAATAAGCAATACAATACCAACATTGAGAATAATAAGATTTGTGGGAAGTTATAGACCAGATAAAGAAAAAAGTGTGATACGATGAGAAAAGAGATATCAAACCCTATAGCACCATATACTACTAGATGACATTTTTCTTCCTAAATTTATTGATTAAAAAAAATCAACCTCATTTTCATTTCTTAAATAAAGAGAAATAAACTGTCACTATTAGAAATTTCAGAAGGGCATAATGCATGCTTAATGTTTTTAATAACATGATCAAAGTATTGATAATTAAGAATTTCAGAAGGTCCCTTTACTTTGGATACACCACTCTTAAAAGCTCTTCCTAACTTGGAAGAGCTATGAAGACATATAAAGACAATTACTTTATATTCCCAAACTCTATACTTTGTTGCAGTATTTAGCTCTCTAGACATACTCTGACAAGTAAAATTCAATTTTACAAGATAGAAGGTGTACCATATATTCTTTGCTGTGTAACAAATAAACCCCCATACTTAGCATCATAAAAATAAGCAGGACTTTATTATATCTCACAGTTTCTGAAGGTCAGGAATCCAGAATCAGTTTAGCTGGCTAGGACTGGCCTAGCGCCTCTTATGGGGTTGCAACTGGCTAGGGCTGAAAGTATCTGAAGGCTGGACTCGGGCTGGAGATCCCCTTACAAGATGGTGCGTCCGTGGGTGTTGGCAGAAGACCTCAGATTCTTGCTCTGTGGTGGCTGAAAGCCTTAAGACTTTGCCATGTGGACTTCTCCAAAGGCCAGCTCATAATGTGACAGCTTTCTTCCTCCGGAATGAATGTCTAAAAGAGAGCAAAGTAGAAACTCAATGATTTTTCAGAAGTGACATGCCATCACTTCAACCACATTCTGTTAGCCACACAGATCACTTCTGATACAATGTGGGAGAAACCTAGAGGAGGCTGTGAATATCAGTAATGCAATAACATTGGGGATCATTTTAGAGGCTGGTTACCTCAGAGGTTTTATGTGAATGGGCACATGAGCTGAGTATGCATAAACCTGATGAAAAGAAAAGAGGAAGAAGTAAGATATTCTGTCTCTGCTGCCTAAGGGCAAGAAACAAATGCTGATGAAGCCAAATGTGTTCATGCGTACCATAAGTCAGTGTCATTCAATGTCTAATCTGCAGACAAATTCTTTGTCACCAGTCCAAAATGCAGTGCCCTAAAGACCTGGGACTCAAAACTCTGAGGAAGCTTGCTACCCAGCTATTTGTGGTGTCTCTAAGGAGGAGGATGAAGTTGGATCTGGGATGGTATTGGAAGAAACTGGAAATGGAAGCCTCTGCTGAAGTGAAAAACAGTGGCTGAGTAGACGCTGGCAGAAACAGGAAGCTGACAGGAGGAAACATGCCTCTTCCTCTTCCTCCTGCCTTCCAATGTTCCTCTTGCCTCACCTATTGGTAGAACCTAATGGAAGTCAGCAAAGAAGAAGTGTAGATTTAAACCCCAGCCTCAGGTCCACCCCTTTGCCTAGTCAGTATCCATAAATAAGCTCTACACGTATGGGAACATCCTTCCAACAACATAAGCATAAACACTTTTAACAAATAAAAAAGATTTTCACTCTCTTCCCCAGAAGAGGGATACACATTTCAACAGTTGCATTACTCAAATTTGGGTGATGTTAGTTACTTCTCAAGTTGAATGCCAGTTCTGTTTGAATATTCCTTAACTTAATGACTACATTGTAAAGTTAGTCACCAACAATAATCTTTCAATAAAACAATAAGGGGAAATAAGAAGAAAAGGAAAAGTAATTCACACATATATATTTAACAAGCGAGGAAGACAATATGCATAAGTTACGATTCTATAACTACCCTCGAAGAAAATGCAATTATAAATATAAAATATATCCTCTAAAAATAAGATACAGTTTATATTTTTAACACTAGTCCTATATTTTAGTAAAAAAGAGCTAATAGGCTGATAGGTACCAAAATATTCCTCTCCTTTAATCTAAAAATAACAGTAATTATCTATTAAGAAAAAAGGATTATTGACAATATATGAAAATACAATTTTCCCTTAGTTTAAAGTTTTAATAATTGACTATATTTCTTTCTCTCCAAATAATACCCTATACACTTTGTCATGCAACCTTTTAAAACAACTGTGCTTTTTATGCCTTAATCTTATAAATTCCAAATCAGTGGGGTCATACGCATGAAGTTTTCCTTCATTTTCAGCATGATAGAAAAGACAGAAGGAGTTGTCAGGGGCAGACCGTCTGGCTGTCTGTTTAAGGACTATGTTGCATTTTAATCCCTTATGATTAGACAGGTGTCATGTCCATTCTAAGGAGATCTATCGAAATATGCTGCACATTTTTTCTTGGTTTTTTCTTGTCTTCTCAGTTTGACAGAATTGACTGAAAGGAAAATTGAATAAAGAGACATATATATATATATATGTATATATATATATATATATACACATATATATATATATATTTTTTTTTTTTTTTTACTTGAACTACTGTCAAAATAGAAAAGCAAAAAAGAAATCAAGGGGTTGAGTGGTGGTTAGGTAACTGCATAATGGGTAATATTTACCTGGTAACAAAACCTCATTCTCATGATGGTTCTGGGCTTCCCTGGTGGCGCAGTGGTTGAGAGTCCGCCTGCCGATGCAGGGGACGCGGGTTCGTGCCCTGGTCCGGGAAGATCCCACATGCCGCGGAGCGGCTGGGCCCGTGAGCCATGGCCGCTGAGCCTGCGCGTCCCGAGCCTGTGCTCCGCAACGGGAGAGGCCACAGCAGTGAGAGGCCCGCGTACCACACACACACAAAAAAATGCTACCTCATGATGGTCCTGCCTAGGAAACAGGAAAGACTTGGTCCTGATTCTAGCTATCAGTCGTACATAGATTTATGCTCCTGTGGGTTTATGTTGAGTTTGATTATTTCTAAGATCAGTCGTATTAGCTTAAGTAGATATTGTTCTGCAAAGAACCATCTTTGTAGAGTCAATATGTATATGGTAGAAGTCATGGTGAAAACACATATATGTTGATTTAATGAGAAGCTTTGTATTCTCCTTTCTTTAGAATTTTTAAAAATCCTTATATGAAGCTCATGCTCTACAGTAGAGAGCCAGTATGTGTATAGTATATGTCAAGAAAAGGCATTATCTTTCTGAGATATAGTCATGATCATGAGTCTGCCTTTCATAGATTTTCTATTATGAGTAATTTTACCAAAGTCATCAGATAATAGAGATAATCTAAGTGAATCAAGTAACCAAGCATCAAAACTAAAAGAAGTTCTATGTTACTTTGTAGGGGCAGCGATGCACAGAAAACAGGTTTGCTGCGTGAGTCTCTAGCAGTGTATCTTCCTTACTTCTGGACTCCTCTAAGAGCAGTGTGCTTCTCCTTCTTCTAGTTTCTCAGCCTGAATAAAGAGGGGTAGCTTTATTTATTCCATCTTGTCTATATCTAGCTCTTCTACAATATAATTTCTATATCATGAGGCCCTGGTGTGAGACACCGTATTTTAAATCATTAATGCAATAATCAATGCATATTTTTTGCAAATATTATGAAGGATCACCTGAAGCTTTCACACAGCAAGTGTAAAATTTGAATGGTAAATCACATTGTAGCATTTATATTGCCAAAGAATGACTATTTTAAAAGTATTTTTAATTTTAATGTTTAGTATTTATAGAAAAATCTATGATCTTATTCTTTCTAAAAAAAATAATAATAAATGCTAAACACTGTACTATTTTTTTAATACAAAAGTGAACAGGACAGGAAAAAAAACAGAACCTGGTATTCTAATGGGAGTAAATATGTAAGAAAATACATACTTTCAACTAGTGTTAACTGAAATTATATAGAAAATAAATATAAAAATAAACACAATAGATGCAATAGATGGTGAGTGGGATTCTTTAGTAAGATGCTCAGAGAATATCTTTGAGGAAGTAAAATCTAAGCTAAAGATGAGTATTGCAGTGACCCCAGGTATGCACAAATTGAATAATATAGAAGAAATGGATAATTCTTAGAAACATACAACCTACCACGACTGAATCAAGAAGAAATAGAAAGCCCGAACTGACCAACATCTAATACGAAAATTTAAGTAGTAATCAAAAACCTCCCAACGAAGAAAACCCCAGGACCAGATGGCTTCCCAGCCCTAAAAAAGAAGGTGATATTGCCATTTTGAGGCAACGTGGACAAAACTAGAAGGACCTTATGCTACGGAAATAAGTCAGACACAGAAAGAAAAACACTCCATGATCTGTTAACATGTGGAGTCAAAAAATTCACATTCATAGAAACAGAGAATATAATGGTGGTTACCAGAGGTGGAGAGGGAGGGGAAATGTGGAGATGTTAGACAAAAGGTACAAAGTTGCATAAGTTCTAGCTATACAATGTACAGCATGGTGACTACAGTTAATAGTATATACTGTATGCAGGATATTTGCCAAGAGAGTAGATTTCAGGTGCTCTCATCACACACACACAAATAAGGTCACTATGTGAGGTGACGGATATGGTAATTAGCTTGACATAATAATCGGTTCACTGTGTATATGTGTATCAAAACATCATGATGTACACCTTAAATACATACAATTTTTATTAAAAAATAAATTAAAAAATTTTAAAGACCCTATTGGTCAGCCTCAAGAAAAGAGCAATCTAATTGCAAAATACACATCTCTGGCGTTCATAGCTCACCTGTTCTCAGGTCTGAAACTTTTTCACATGTGTTCATGTGCTCGATCTTTGACCACTTTGAGTAGCTGTTTCGTGCCATGCTCTTGGTTAAATATCAGGGATTCACAATATATCCAAAGAAATAAACATTTCACCAAATCACCATAATGCAATATAAGGTACTATAACACATATGTATACATAGATTTATAAATGTATATGTTCTATCTTAGCTTACAGTAGCCATCATCATATCAAATCAAATATGCAAAAAACCAAACTCACTATCTTTTCTCCCCATTCTTTCTACTCACAAACTAGCTAACTGATTCCTTGTTCCAGATTCTTTACTACGTTTAATATTCCTAATCCCTAAACAAGAAGCACAAAAATTCCTTTGATGATTCCACTTCATTTATCTTATATATAAGCCTAAAAATGCCTCTACTATTATTTTATTTCTGCAGTATATTTAACATTTTGACAGCTGAAGTGAATTATTTTCTAACACCCACTTTTTCTATACAGGAAAATTATTTTCAATAATAATCCTAAAAGGAAGCAAATAATAATAGTCAGAAAAGAAGTGACAATTTTGTTTTACTGGATCTCATATGTATATATACATATATATAAAATCATGTCATTTGAAAATACACAAATTAATAATAATAAGTAAATATTACAGAAGTAAAAAAACCTCAAATTCTGTTTCTTCATTTTAAAAATCACCATACCCTCTGCTTATTTCAAAAGTACTGCATTTTACTGAAGAAATATCTAATACCTTAGGGCTTTAAAACACAAACTACCTGAAATGAGCTCAAAGGATTCCGAATTCTCATGAACTGACTCTTGAAATGAACGTGAAATGGTATAGTGGAGGCCATGGGTAATGGGAGTTGATTTTATAACCAGAAGTTCTTTGAATTAACATCCTTTAACTGCAATATTTATTGAGGAAAAGTAATTTAAATAGGCTAAGGTAAAGCTTGTGTGCGTATGATTAAAACTCATCAGTAACGATGGCAACTGTTTGGTACTTAGACCAAAATTTGTCAGGAAAATGTATTTTATCTTTGACATTAGAAACAGATAAACTTTTATTCAGTTTTATTATTGTTTTGAAATTCTCTGAAACAATACCTCTCCCTACTGCCTCTGACCAGGCCTGAGCACTACTTGGCCCTTTTGGTTTCCCATTCCTTTATCTACATTTTATCTGTACAGAAACCAGATGCTCATACTTTTACATTAGAATTATTACTAAAATTTTCTTTCAGTATTTTCTGGTGATTGTTTTTCCTTTCTCAGAGGCTGCCTGAATATTGTTCGAAGATTAATCCTCCTAAAATCACGTCTGCCTCATGCCCCTATCCAGCATTAAAAAGTAGAGATCAGACACATTGACTCCCTACTTTCTTCTACATTAAGCCTAAACAATTTTATTTCTCTATTAAAAACTGACAGAATCTGTTTACCTTTTGCCGCTGAACTTTTCTGTATAAATCCTTGTATTGTCTGCCTTAATTCCTCATTCTTACATATGCCATGCTAATGTCTGTCTATATGCATATCCTGCTTCTTTTTAAGACACGAGGCTCAATTCTGATAAATCCCTTCCTTTAAGTGAGCTTAACTCTTTTCTCCACTAAATTTTCTCTGACTACACCAATCCATAATAATCTATCTTTACCTTGAACCACTATAATCAACTTACGTTTTATTTCTATTCTAAATTGTATCTACTGAAAAAGTATGCATATCACTGGTAGAGAAGAAGGCATGGGATTTTACAAAAAATAATTTTTAGAATTTAATCATTTCTAAGTAAAGTTTGAAGGTATAAAGGACTCATACATCAGATAGACTTGTGTCTGAAAATACAAGATTCCCTGCATATCAAGAATATAGCATTTATAGATTTTTATATCAGTTTTGAAGCACAATTTGAATTAACATCTGTAATATGTGATATAACTTTTGAGAAATTTGTCACAGCTTTTTAATAAAGTAAAACAAAAGTATCTAGTATAAATACTTTATGTATAGATGTAGCCCTTGTTCTCAAAGACATCAGTCATAATTTGCTATGAATTCAACTTTTCATAAGGGTTCTTTTCTATTAACTGAATATACGCCTACGTAATGAGATTAGTAGTTCAGTTTTTTTAAATTTATTTATTTTTGGCTGCATTGAGACTTCGTTGCTGCATGCAGGTTTTCTCTAGTTGCAGCGAGTGGGGACTACTCTCCCTTGCTGTGCGTGGGCTTCTCACTGTGGTGGCTTCTCTTGTCGCCGAGCGTGGGATCTAGGCGCGCAGGCTTCAGTAGTTGTGGTGCTTGGGCTCAGTAGTTGTGGCTCACAGGCTTAGTTGTTCCACGGGATGTGGGATCTTCCTGGACCAGGGCTCGAACCCATGTCCCCTGCATTGGCAGGTGGATTCTTAACCACTGTGCCACCAGGGAAGCTCAGTAGTTCAGTTTTAAAATCACTCTAACTCATGTAGATTTCCTAAGTAGATTATAGTTTAATAGATTTTAAAAGGTGTTCAAGTTGAGATATATTTTTTTCATTAAAGAAAAAATGAATTTTTTTTCTCATCAGGGGATAATACTACAAATTCTATTTTATGTCATCCTTTACATCTGTATAAAATTTATTGATGGATTCCCTATGGTTTTCAAAGACTTTATTTACATGCCTTTTGGGTGGCAACAAAGTAGCTTTAACTTTTTGCTAGATTTCTGTTGG
Organism: Aethalodelphis obliquidens; assembly: GCF_003676395.1. Lineage (NCBI taxonomy): Eukaryota > Metazoa > Chordata > Mammalia > Artiodactyla > Delphinidae > Aethalodelphis > Aethalodelphis obliquidens. The sequence goes on along the minus strand of NW_020837961.1, from coordinate 3,510,104 downwards.
TTAGATGGCTGCTTTCTGTGGTAATTTCATTATAACTTCAACGTGGGCTCCAACTCTTATGGCTGCAATTACTTGTGAAATTTAGAGTTACCAGATTGTAAATTTATGCTATCCACTACCAGCTTCCCAAGGGTAATTTCCCCATTAATTTCTGGATCTACACTAAGCTTTCCTTTTTATACAAATTTTAAAAACAGGAAAAAAAGGAATTCCTTAAGGAAAAAGAGTCCTTAGAGCTAGGTTCTTATAGCTAGTATTTCTGATGAAGTAATAATCATAAACAGCTAGGTTGATGAATGGCAAAATCTTCCTTCCAAGCATGAAGCTCTTTTTTTTTCTTTTTTTTTCTCATTTTTAATATTAACTAAAATTATATCTATTCCCTCTAGTCAAAATCACTTTTGAAATTCTGTTATGCTCTTTCAAGGAAGTAAAACTTCCCAACCAAAGATACCAGTTAGCGTGGAGCATTTCCTAACAAACTTCACTGTCCCAGAGACAGTCCCAAACCAGGGCGTCAGAGAGAGCTCTAAGCCATCAAAAGGAATGCCATAAGCTCACATGTGAAGCTTAAAACTTTTGCACTGAACTAATTTTACCTAAATGCATCAAGCTAATTCTCAACAATGCCTACTAACTCAGGGGTTGTTCTACTTAATAGTCCCCTGGCATAGTACGATGGTCCCTAAAAGCTTTGAAAGAGCTAATGTATTTCCAAAATTCTCAAGATATTACCTGGAAGATCACAGACTTGGGATAAAAAATGAAAGGATGATTGATAAAGAATAACTAACTAGAGGACATGCCAAACCTTTACTCCACAAATTAGCTGTTAGTCCATTATTCTTTCTGCTCAGGAATCAGCTGCAAAGAAGTATATGCTGCTGAATAGAGCAAAGACTTTGTCATTTTCCTGTTCTTATGAAGATATTGAAAAATAATTGATGGTCCTTAAAAAATAAATAAATAAATTCACAGACTGGCCCAGATGGAAAATTCCATTCTGATCATTTAGTTTAACTTCCTTATTCTTTATCTGAGGGAACTAAGGGCCAATAGATTAATTGATTTGCCCAGACTAGAATTTTTGTTTCCTGAATCCCAGTTCAGGGTTATTTTATCTTCACCGATAATTCTTAGCTCTCTGGTGGCTGGGGATCAATTAAAGATCACATGCTGAAGAAATGAAGGATGTTTTCACATTCCCAATGCTCTCTACAACTTCAGAATCTGAATTCTCTTTCCCTACAATGCTACGATTAGAAATGATTTGCTGTAATTGGCAGACTTATTTATTTTTAAATTATGTGTTGAAATGTCAAACCAGGTCAGTGTGTTTTCTTATCCTATAAGCTGCTCTTGTGGAGATGGAAGGTTTATTGGTTGGTTTGCTATTACCCACGTACTTGTGTAAGATTTGTTGAGATTTACGTGGAAACAATAGCAATAAGAATTACCTGCCTTGATTTTACTATTTATTTACCTCTGAAGAGGTCTGACGTTTTTAAGTTTACGTGATTGTGATGTAGACACAACATCTGTGTGTTAGCATTGTGATCAGGACTGAAATCGTATCGTTATTATTATTTTCTGGCCGCACCGCACAGCTTGCGGGATCTTAGTTCCCCAACAAGGGATCGAACCTGGGCCCACGGCAGTGAAAGTCCCGAGTTCTAACCACTGGACCGCCAGGGAAGTCCCATGAAATCATATTAAATTTTAATGATAATCCAACTGGGATGTATTTTAGCCTCGCTGTTTGTATACAACACATAAACCTATAGCACACAAAGTATCCTCTTAAAAAATTCCTCGATTATCACTTAGAACATTTTCTAAGTAATAATATACCTGCATGTCCTTAGAGATCTGTCAGCATGAGTTCTCTGCCACTCTTCTTCATCCCCTACTCCGGTTCCATGGCTCCTCTGATTGAAGCCATTTAAGAAAACTTCACCTCCATCACCCAGAAGGTGTCTGCTTTCAGAAGTCCAACATTCACGCCAAGGGTGCTTAGTTCTTGAGATGCCAGAATGTTGTCAGCTTGTAAGCAGATCTGTAAGCATGATCCTCCCCTAATCTAACTACCGTCACATGGACTCTTTCTCAGCACAGCTCTAGATGCACTAAGCATCTCATAGAATTATCTTGTCAATATCTAGTCAGGTGCTATCCTTCTTTCTTCACATAAAATCTCAAAATTACTCTCAAGGAAACAGATCCTTCAGTTTATAATTCTCATCTTCCCTGTAGAACTTCAAAGTTAGTACAATGGATCAACTGCATGGGGTTTCTCTGAAATTTTACTTAAGTGTCACCTGCTTTGGAAGCTTTTAACATCAACTCCTGTGTCTTTATCCTAGTATTACTCCGTTTTCATTCTCAGTATTCTATTCCCCACCACCCTGAGAATTTGCAAATGTTCTCGGGGAAAAACAAAATAGAGTGAATGTGTAGCTCTACTCTGAGTTCATCTCCCTTCTCTTCAGAATTTTATCCTTGCCCATCCTGACTGCACTGGCATCTCTCCAATGCCTTTAAATAGAGGTTTTATATATTTAGCACAGTTTTGACAGTCCTTTTCAGTAAGCAGCTGATTCTGTTATAGATTACTCCATCATGATCAGAACCTGTGGTCTCTACTTGCTAATGTTTTTTTTTTCCCTAACAAACTTCTTAACCTGTCTGATTTCTTAAAAACCGGTCATTTTGCCACACTGGTGACAACTTTACAGATAAGAAACTCTTTGGATAAAAATATAATCTACCTTGGTTCTTTAGTGCCATTTTCCCCTTACCTAATTACATCCAACAAACAACAGAATATAGGTATTTGTTAGTGCCTAACTTCTTATTATGCCTTTCTTCTTGAGTGATATACCGAACTGAGTATACTATAATTCCACACCAAAGATAAAGTGATTTTCCACTACAAAGTTTAAGTTAAACTAGTTAGACCTGTCACATTTCAGGGGGGTTAACACTTAGCTTCTATAGAGTAATAAATGACCAAGCCCCCAAATGAAAGGGTACTTTTCTGGCAATACAGATATTTCCAAGTACTGCTACAAATATCTGAGATTTCTTCTTTTAATATGGCAGCTCGAGTGAAAGAATAAAATCTTATTGACCATTTGCCTTTTCTCAAGCTACCTGACTATTTTTACCTTTTCTCATAGCTACTTGACTATTTTTAAATGAATCCTTTGTTTAATGTTTTATGCTCTTCTTTATTCAGATTTCAATTATAGTAAATTTGGTAAATCAAGTTATATAATTTTTAAACTTTTTTAATAGGTCACGTTCTTATCTACTTAAAATCATTTCTGTACCACAATTTTAGGATGACGTCGGTATGCCTTACATCATTATTAGATCTTATTTATCATTCTCACTGACGCATGTAGCAATCCCTCAGATGTCTCCAGAACCATGATGGATATTTCCTGAGCATTTATCACCTGAATTTTAAATTGGGGGAGGCTTAAATACAAACGACTGTATTGACTTCTCACAATATTATTCATAGGAAATATGAATTTCCCCAGACATGTTTATTTCAATAGGAGAAGAATATTGTTGCTGAAGCTAATTTATCATCTCAGATAAATATCACTCAGTGGGAAAGTATGTGACAATCTTTGAATTACTAATCGTATGTCTATAATTAAGGACTTAGTATTTCTGTTTCTTCTTTGCTTACCTTTACTTCAGTGATGGATATTTTAGAACAAGTTGAGAATGAAAACTTTCTTTTTCCTTTCAGTATTGCTCTTCTGCTGTGAACCATACTCAGTAAAACATGGAACCTGAAAAAATAAGAGGAGAAACAATAAAATTTTGCATTTAGTAATGGTCCTCTGTGGTCTAAGACGTTGCAGTATTTTATCCATATTTTCTTAAAAGATAGCTCATTTCTTCCAAGCAATGGAACATCAACAGGCTTACGTAAATTATTATGTTTACTTACAGATTTGTGTACGATTTCACACTTATTGTATAATCAAAGAAGACATGTCCTATCCTGGATCATATACCTAGGACAATAAAATAGCATAAAAATCAAGAGTACCCTCCTGTGAGGGAGGACCGCTACCTATAAAGATGTGAAGACCTCAATGTGCAACACCTCTCAGGCCACAGAAAGGAGTTTGCTTTTTATTTCAACTTTCAATGAGAACAATGGCAGGGCTCTAAACAAGTGGAGAACATGACCTGATGTAATGTTTTTGAAATCTTATCATGGGAGCTGTTTGGAGATTAGTTAGCAATGGAAGAAGAGTGCAAACGAAGATGCCAGGTAGAAAAGCTTGCAGTCAGGCAGGTGGACAGGATGCTGGCATGGAATAGAACAGCAGCTGTGGAAATGGAGACGCATGTGGAATAAATGGGATAGAAGTTTTGCATTTAGAACCAGCGAGAATGTCTGATATATCAGATGTTGGTGTGTGTGAGGGAAAATGATAGATCAAAGCTGATATCTAGATTTTTGGCCTCTCTAGACCCAAATCCTTCCATGGAGAGCCACCATTACACATTTTCCGCCTTGTCAGAATAGTTACAAGCTTTGACATTATTAAAAGGTCTTGTCTTTAGAGGCGGGACGTCAGCCTGTCTCAGAGATGGCCTGGTGCACGTGTGCCATTTTCGTTCACCTGAACTGTCTTCTGAATCACAGCTTCTCTGGTTCCCAATTTCTGAGTTATTTTTGCCCTTCTTGTCCCTCCAGGATTCTTTTGGGAACAATCACTCGGAAGTCTTCTCTTTTGCTTTAGTGGCGTTGCAAAGTTTTTCTTTCTAGACTCTCATAGAATTATTTATATTTTTTATTTTTCTGCTATTTCAAATAGATTTGGGCATGAGGGAAAAATAAATGTACAGGCTCGTGCACAGATCTGGAATTCAAAGTCTGCAAATACACTTACCCTCCAGCATTTTGATCAGACCCATTCTAGAAATCTATGTTCAGGTAGCATATCAGAATTATCTCTGGAGTTTTATTGTCATAGTTATTTATTTGTTTGTTGAATTAAATAGCTTACTCTATTTGATATACAAAAGATTCTATATTGTCCTTAAATAATAGTTTTCAAAACCATTTATGCTTCCAAATCGAGTTCTACAAACATGTTCTATGCCTAGGTTCTTCTCAGCTATGCTGAGCCGGAATTGTAGGGATGTACATCTGATAACTGTATTTTTATGGATTCCACAAATGACCAAAATGAGCAGCCTGATTCGAGAAGCATTACCTTAGGGTAATACGCCCTCCACCATTTTAGAATTATTCTGTGTAATGAGTGATGTCACCCATGAGACTGTGTTATAAATATGATCTGTGTGAGGCAGAAAATAACTTGGGTAACGTATCTACTGACTTAGATAATTTGGATGCAGCCCTTTCTAACACCGTAAATTAGGAGGCAATCATCACTCTCTGTGCAGACGACATTGTTTCATTATGAAGAAGCCTTAAGCAATTAAACCTTTGATTAATTATTGTGAGAATAATAGCTCAGCAGTAGCAGAGCTAAAACAAAACCCTAATGTTTGATAACTATTTTCTAAGGCTTCACTGATTAATACACAATCTCACCCAGAGGTCTAATTATTGTGACTTAATCATCGGTCATTCTACAGGGACCAACATAAGTTTCTACTGAGGTCGTAGTGTCCAATCGGTAATGTTTCACCTTATATCGTTTATTACCTGAAAAGAATCCCAGTATCACTCTCATATTTTCACAGCTGCAAGGTGGATTTATCTGCTGAGTATTTAATACAGAAATATACTTTCTATATTTAAAAAATCACTATTTCTTCATTGTATACTTTGTGATACCATTGGCAATGATTTTTTTGAATACTCTGAGTACAAAATCACAATTTTGCTGCCTAAACAAATTAGATGAGCAGAAGAATGACACTACAAAAGAATGAGTGAATATATTACCATTTAAAATACTGTATTCTGGCTGGACTCATACTCCATCCAGGTCCTCAGTCACTTTGTGACAATGGTAAATTGATATATGTTTTCTGATCTAGTCTCCTCCTCTCTAAAAGGGAATAATAACACAGTTTAAAAAATTATTTTGAGGATAACACGAAATAACCTTGTAAGTGGCAAGCAGAGTTGCTGTCATATAACCAGGCTCAGTATCTGGTAGCTATTATTCACAGTTGCTCATCTTAAAAAAAATTCCAATATCTACAGATCAATGCTTCTTTTCCTATTCTATGCACCCACTTATTTCCCTAATACTGTCTTTCTTCTTTCCCACTCACACTTTCTAGAACCCACACGAACATATTGTTGCAAAGCCTAGCAACTGGAAATAATTCCACTTCTTTTCCTTTTTTCATTCCTACTCTAATGTTCTATTTGACTCTGTTTATTAATGTTGACATTCTAGCTTATTGAGGTGTCCCTTTTTCATGAATTTGATTTATAGAGTTCCAATAGGTTTGAACAGCAGTCTTTATCTCTAGGAAAATATTCTGGTTTATTTTGTAGGACTTCTAGCTCTGACATTTCGTGACATTTTCCCTTACCTTTGACAGTTTTTTTTTTTCTTTAGATAGTGAACCAGACTGGTGAAGTGTTTCATTTGTTTGATCCAGCCTGTTTTATATCTTATAAAGCCCTACAAACTTCCCATCTCACAATACATCCTTGTTTGGTTTTTATTGGCACTGCTTTTTTCTTTACCTTGAATTATTTTGTTGTTGACTAGGATATGGGAAGTTGACTTTTTCCCATAAGTAACAGGCAAACACATTTTTGTTTATTTTTATAAGAAACTGTCCTCCTTCCATAGTCATGCTGTCTGAATTTACTTACTTTTGAAGCACTATAAAATAAAATGTATCAATTCAACTAAAACCTAATTTGAACATTATTTTGCAACCTGTTCTGTGTTTATTTATATGGGTCAGTGTTACCCAGTCAAAAAAATTTTGTAGAATCTTCCTGTTTCTCAGCAAAGTTTCTATCTTGATCATTTGCAATAAACACTACTATTCAAAATTACTGGTAGAAAAAAAATGGCTACATTTTCATAGCATAAGAAATGTATTTTTAGCATTGTTAAAATGAACACTATTAACATAACACTTTCTGGCTAGTGGTGGAAATTACTGACAGTAATTGGATAGCACTTAATCAGGACAGATTCTTTGCCTCACGACTATTGCCACTACACTTGACAAAGCAAGAGTAACATTTCTTTCTACAGAGCCCCCTTAATAAAAAAATCACAGTGTGTAACATTTTTACAAAGCTGGAAGTTTAAAGCTTCCACCTTAGTTATTTCTTTATTCGCATGTCCATTATGCCCTATTGCTATCTCAAACTTTAAATTTGGGGCGTCTCCAGCTATGTAACCCACAACAAATACACTGACTTTACTATGGACTTGTACATTGCTAGTCCAAAATCTGTGTGAATTCACATAAATAATCACATCCCTACACACACACACACACACACATACACTGAGAGACTTCACCTTATTGAATCATTTTACTGGTACTTTTTCAACACCAACTTGTTTTCAAGGTGTTTGATACAAATTTGATAAACATTAGAGACAGAATTTTCTGCTGTGGTAGAGAGATTCATTATTCCTCCATATAACAAATATATTTAAAAGATGCAGAATAAAAGAAGATTCTAAACATTTTTTACAGTATAGCTCATTCTCCCCAGAATATAGTCGAACATAAGATCAGAGCTGTAAAGAAGAGATGGCTTAATTAAAGTACTATATTCATAGCTCGCTATTTAAATTGTCTCTCAAAGAAAAGGTTACCGCATACTATAAAAGATGAACCGTCATCACACCAATATTAACTAGCTTTAGGCTTTCTTAAAGAGCAGGGGAACAGTCTCCCAATTTCTCCAGAGGAGGTTTTCAGACATTTGGTTGAATTTATTCATAAATAAATAACCTTAACAAGCTTATCTTTGCCCTTCTCCTGTGGTTTTTAATTATTTTAATTTGCCAAGTCATTTTTCAAAAAATCATTTTTGGCATAAATTATAATTTGTATATTTAAGGAAATGAATGTTTAAAGCCATTTCGGGGGCCAGGCTAAACTCTCCTATCCATCACTCACACCCCTTAACACCATTACTGAGATTCTCCTGACAAAGCACTCAAGCTCCCTAACATTCCATCCCATCTGTATGTAGAATTTCAACCTTGGTTGAAACCGTGTCTTTCTTGCGCTTATCCATGTCTTTCTTTTGCTTAATTGAATCACACCCGAAGCAAGCACGTTCCCCAGAGGAATTGCACTGCCATGAACTCCGGGTCAAGTCACCACCCACAATTAGCTCCTCTGTTTTGACCAGCAGCATTCTATTTCCTTCGTCATGCTACTCCCTCATTCTCCCCAATCACTACTTTTAACCTTCTTGACTTTCCTTCAAGGTCGCTTAGCAGATGACCTCAGATCCACGTTAAAGGGATCTGGTCAAAAGTGTCTCAAGTCGACGGCAACAAATTAATCAATGTGTATTTACCTGGACCTCCTTCCCTACGGTTCTAATGTATGAATGACTGGTTTTCTCTGTAGCCAATTCCTTTGACTCTGTCTTTTATCACATTCCTTTCTTCCTCTCAGCTCTCTGGTCATAGATTTTCTCTGACAGCCTCTGGATACCCATTTGTATTTTTATACTGGACTCTACCTTTCAATGTTTATTACATATTAAAATTCTCTCTCTTCTTAGAAACACAGACACTCCCTTGACTCTGTTCTTTTCCAGTTCACACTCTATCTCTCATTTATTTTACAACTTATTTTTTATGGAGTTTTGTGAGCACTTTCCATTTCTATCACTTATTTCCTCCTCACTCTTCCACTCAATTTATTTGTCTTCTGATTCCATCATTCCAGTGAGACTGTTCTTGCTAAGGGCACTCAGACACTTCTCTGAGACATCTCTTAGAATTCTCAGGAGCATATCAAACAATCTGTCCAAATTCGAACTTAAATTTTTCTCCCTAAATCAGTTCATATAGGGCATTTGTTAATTATGTCATCATTTACCCTGTTTCCCAAGCCAGAAAAACTGGATGGCATGTTTGCCTCTCTTTTCTAGACCTTGTATTAATTAGTAAAATTTATAATAGGTCTTCTTAGTGTGAGGCTCACAGAAAGCACTTGGTAAATGTTAAGTATGAAAAATAGTAACAGCAAAACTGTCACCTTTGGCATCCCTTAATATTTGGGTAGATTTGTGTTTTACATGTGTTTTCCCCTAAAGGTTTCAAGTTCATTGAGGAACGTACAAATCCCCAATTTTTATACCCATGTCTGACTCCCCCATTGCTATCACAGTACCTTTAGAAGGCTTCTTCATACCAATTTTATTGTGCAGAAAGAATATTAAGCTGTACTTCCACTTCAGCAGGCATCGAACTAATGGAAGATGAATAAAAGAGATAAACATAAAATACAAAATCCTAAAAGATGAAAGAAAAGGTGACTATTTAATAAACCTCAACTTAGGAGTGCATTGTCTTAATATAAAATAAAATAAAGAAGTTACAAGCACATATCAATACATTTTACTACTTACAAAGTTAAAGTAATGCTAAAGTGAGGCAAAAATAGTGCTAAAACAAATTAAAGACCAAATCACAAATGGTTGAAGTATTACAAAAGGTTAAGTTTTTCTAAAAGATCCTTGAGAAGAGAGTTTGACTTATATGTTATAATCTGGCATATATTCCAGATAGACCTACCCCTGGACCCACCAATGGGATTTGGGCATATCCTCACAGATTGACAGATACTTGGACTCTCCAAACCCATTTCAGTGGTGGAAATACATTGGGGGTTTTGGTGAAAGCAGAGGAGAGTGTGTCCATGATACTGAGGCCAAATTAACGGGGAAGATGACAAGTCACAGATCTCCAAAACCAGCTCATGGTGGCTGTTGGGGGGCCAGAAAGAGCTGCCTTCAGTAGGTCCTTGTTGGTTATCTATTTTAAATATTGCAGTGTGTACATGTCAATCCCAAACTCCCAATCTATCCCTCCTCCCCCCTTACCCCCCAGTAACCATAAATTCATTCTCTAAATCTGTGAGTCTGTTTCTGTTTTGTAAATAAGTTCATTTGTATCATTTTTTTTTTAGATTCCACTTATAAGCGATATCATATGATATTTGTCTTTCTCTGTCTGACTTACTTCACTTAGTATGATAATCTCCTGGTCCATCCATGTTGCACATGCCATTATTTCATTCTTTTTTATGGCTAATATTCCAGTGTATATATGAATATCCTAATAACCTCTTTATTCTAATAACCTAAATGGGAAAAGAATTTGAAAAAGAATAGATGCATGTATATGTATAACTTAATCACTTCGCTGTACACCTGAAACTAATACAACATTGTTAATCAACTATGCTCCAATATAAAATAAAAATTTAAATAAAAAAAGAAAGAGCTGCCTTGAGGAAGGGACTCTGAAACTGGAGAAGAGATTCCACTCCTCTGGTTCCATCACAGTGTGCGATATAAGAAGGACACTCATCTTACTTCTGTGTCAAAGAGAATAGCATTGGAGAAACTCAGTATCCACTCAAATGAGAAGTCATGCCAATAAAAAAAGTTGAATGGAAAATGGAATAGCATTGCCAAGTAGATGCGGCCAAAGCCTGTAAAGATTATTGGTACTGGGAGAAGTTCTAGCAGTGAATGACAACAAGGTGACCAGGAAAAGAAAACAGTATATGGATACACTCTGTAGTGTGTAAAAAGATAATTCCTCCACATGTATCACTGAGCACGTGGGAGACAGTCCTGAAGATGTCTTAAGATAAACGGAAAAAGAAATAATTGGGATGACTTGGAGATACAGGGGTAGCAGGTGAGAAAAGTTAATAAAATTGTTGTTATTGGCACTTGTATGTTGCATTTGTACCCATAGCTTGGTGAGGTAGATCTATCACTTGCGCGCGCGCGCACACACACACAAACACACACACACACACGTGTACTAATTTAACCTAAGAATTTTGCATGGAAACATAGGAAAAATGTCTATAATTAACATAATAAATAGAAAACAGTGGTTACCTCTGTCTCCTGAAATGTTAGGTCAGTTTAATTTTCATTTACATATATTTGGCATTTTTTTCAGTAGTTCCATGATGATGAATATATATACACATATATATAATAGTTATATAATTATATACTATAATTTTTAACACATAAAAATGTTATTGAAAATAATGATAATCACATTTATTCAATTTTCTGAGTTTTATTTATCTTATTACTGCTAAATATTACAATAAAAATCTATTGAAATTTCTTTATGTCTGAATAATTGTTTTTTGCATCAGGAAATGTTACGTTCATGTTCTCTATATTAGTGGGTATGTGGAAAGTGGGACGTTTTGAACAGTGAATAATGAGAAGAGACGTATTTGATTTTAAAGCAAGAGACTCTGGTCAGGTGCAGATGTTTAAAGAGAAAAAGTGTGACTAAGTGAACATGTGAAGCTGAAGAGAAAACAGTGAGACCTAAATGTTTGGATGACATGATCTTTTCTCTGTCTGTAAGCCCGCATTTTTTCTTACAACTTTAGGCTTTGGGTGTACGCATGTGAAAAGGGAACCTTAACTCCTGCACTGAGCTCCCTTCTCCAAGAACCAACATCATAGAGCCTTGTCAGGTTGAAGACACAGCTCAGTTGTGCTGAAGCCTACGAAACACGTTCTATAGACTGACTCAGCTTCCCCAGAACCAGGTAAGAGCTAGTATCCATCTGCTTTTGCAAACAAAATGATTCGATAGGAGGATAGACACTATATGCTTCTGAGTTCAGAACAGCCATGTGGCGAGAAAATATAATTATAAATATTCAGATATTTCCCCAAGATCACAGACAAACATACATACACACGTGTGTGTTATAGGTATAGAGATTCTCTCTCTCTCTCCAAATAAATAAATAAATAAAGTATATATACACACTTTAAATACTATCATACTATATGTATACTTTAAATACTTATTATAAATATGTTTATATAGATTACATATAAATTATATATATTTATATATTTTCTTATTTGAGAACTGTAATACATACGTAGAGATTGAGAGAGGAAGTATAGTTATTCAAAGTGGAAAGGTAAGAGTTAGAGCAAGTTAACAGAAAAAGAAATGAGAAGGGGATTGGCATAAGATATTTTGATTGAAACAGGTACCCAACTTTTTCCGTAATTACTCTGACATAATTTATTTTATTTTTTTCTATTTGCTAAAAAGATATAGGATAATGTTTACTGGCCCATTATATAGATACGTACACACATATGTATTTATATATACTATACATATAAATATACGCATATATTTATATATACACATATATATCTGTATATGCATGTGTGTGTGTGTTTAACTTCTAAAGGATTATACATTGACATTTTGCCACTTGAAGTTAATCCTACTAAAATCTTGCTTTTGGTGAAAGACATTACAAAAGTACAAATCTGTATTATAATTGGAATCTCATTTAAATATCCTAAGAGATTCCATAAACCATAGGACAAGCCAATAGTCCAAATTGAATGTTTAAGCATTTACTCTGTTTTCAGATTACTTTTAAAAATCACTGGGTTCATGTAATTTTGCAATCTTTTTTATATTCCAAATTTTGAGTGCATTTTTTTAAATGATGAAAGTTTATCCATATTGCCAATATGTTACCTTTGTATTAGGTTCTTATTTCTTATAGAAGCTCATAGACTCTGTGTCACCCAGTTCAATTACCTAAATTTTAACATTCAGGAGTAAGTCGCTGAAAAGCCACGTGGTATTGAATTGTAATTAGATATTTAACAGAGAGCTCATAGATTCCACAAAGTAGTGACGACTCCAGTCAGAGTGCACACTACTTTTTAATGAAATTGTATAGTTGTTGTCTAAGCACTTCCAGAAATATGCACTAGGCAGTTGATGATTTCATACTTTTTTTAAATTCAATGCCTATCAAAAGGTAATATGTATTCTTCACAACTAAGGAGCCCACGAGCCACAACTAAGGAGCCTGCCTGCCGCAACTAAGACCCGGCGCAACCAACCAAATAAATAGTTTTTAGAAAAGGTAATAGGTATTCTAGCATGAAAAGAGACTCTAAAATTAAATCTTGGCATAGTTATTGCATTAATAAGGCAGCTCTAAAGCAGTGTGGTATGAATAGTGTGTTCCTCAAGTAATTATAAGAATATAAACTTTGTATCACTGAAATGACCCACTAAATTACACAAATACATCTTAAAGGTAAATTTGTATTTTCTAATAATTTACAGAAAATTTTTTCAGAGCCCCCAGTGTGTCTGTAAATGTAGCATGTTCTCTGCTTCACTCTGCACAGAGAATCAGAAATAGAGCTTCCACTGCCTCTAACAAGATTTGCGCACCTTATCCCCCAAAAACTAGAAATGTTTTCTCAAAGTGACTTCTTAACAGATGTTATTTAATAGCATGAGTCATATAAAATTAGAAATTGAAAACAAGTTGCTGGCATTTACAAATGCTCGTTTATTAAACAAAGATCTGAATGCTATTGGTGTTTTCAATCACTTCCTTATTCTTTTTTCTTTACTAATCTGTTACACATAGAAAAAGAACATGAAAAGACAACTGCACAAAAATTAGTTGCATTATGTTAAGGAAACTGTCAAGCTGAAAATCAGATTTCATTTTCAAGATCATCTTCCCTGATTTCGTTTTTTGAAAATGCTCCTAAATGAAGCTTTATGGTGACCATTTTATACTGATTAAATACTATAATCCTCTTATTTGTGCAGATTTGGGCAGGTCCCCTGTGCTCCTCACTTTTATTAAACATAATATCTAATGAAGCTCATGAAGTGTTTTTGGGTAATTATTACTTATAGTCTGAAGTGAATTTTAGTTCCAACCATTTACATTTATGGGCTGAAACTAAATGATTAATGTGAATTTTTACACATTTTTAGATTTAATTTTTCAGAGTGATGGAACTATAAATTTTAAGCTCTTGGATCTTCTTATCTCCTATTTAATTCAGTATGTAATTGAGAACAAGCTGGTAATTTAAATTGATTGGCTGTTAAGCCACACTAATATATTTAAAGCAAAAGATCTGACTGGTGTTCAAATCATAAAAACAAATTTGAAAAAAATTTTGATAATTTATAACATTAATTTATTTCCCCAAAATAGTATTACAATATTTTTACCCCTTCAGTGTTCTTATATAGCCATTTCAATCTATGCAATACTTCTTAGAAAAAACAGATTTATTCAATGCCTAACGGTTATATTACAAATGTAGTTAATAATTCTACACTCTTCACTCGATCAGCTGTAGAGAAACATAAGATTCCTGATCATAACCACACTGAAATAATCATTTTCCATAAGTTGGGAATAACCATAGACCTATCCAAATTCCTATTAAAGCTTCTAATTCTTATCCAACTGAGAAAGCATCTATAATTAATTTACCAAATGATTATTTGGATTATTTTTAATACATGGGTTATTAATAAAACAAATATAGGTTTATAAGCATTAGAGCAACAATAAAAAAAGCAATTAAGCATAACACACAGCTTCCATTTTTTTAATAGAGTTTATTTTTTTTAGAACAGTTTTACATTCACAGCAAAACTGAGTCAAGTACACACAGACCCCGTGCACTTCCAGCCCCACCTCACATACAGCCTCCTCCATTATCAACATCCTCACCGGAGTGGCACACTTACAACAATTGACGAGCCTATGTTGACACATCGTTGTTGCCCAGAGTCCGTAGTCTACATGAGTGTTCACTCTTGGTGTTGTACTTTCTATGGGTTTGAACAAATGTGTAATGGTATGTGTCCACCACCATGATATTATGTATGCAGGTACATATATCACAGTTTCACTGTCCTAAAAATCCTTTGTGCTCTGACTATTTCGTCCTCCTGACCCCAACCGGGCAACCATTGATTTTTGACTATTTCCATAGATTTGCTTTTTCCAGAATATGGTGTAGTTGGAATCATACAGAGTGTAGCCTATCAGGATTGGCTTCTTTCACTCAGTGATAGGCATTTAAGGTCCCTCCTTATCTTTCCAGAACTCACTTCTTTTTCACATGGAATAATATTCCACTGTCTGGATGGACCACAGTTTATTTACACATTCACCTACTGAAGGACGTCTTGGTTGCTTCTAGGTTTTGGCAATTATAAATAAAGCTACTCTAAACTTTTGTGTGTAGGTTTTTGTATGGGCATAAGTTTTTAACTACACTGGGTAATTACCAAAGCATGTGATGGCTGGAATGTATGGTAAGAATATGTTCACTTTTGAAAAACCTGCCAAACTAGCTTCCATGGTGGCTGTACCATTTTGCATTTCCACCAGCAGAGAATGAGAGTTCCTGTTGCTACACTTTGTTGCCAATAATTTGTGTTGTCAGTATTTTGGCCATTTTAACAAGTGTGTACTGATATCTCAATGCTGTTTTAACTTGCAATTCTTTAATGACATATGATGTTGAGGACCTTTTTCATAAGCTTATTTGTCATATATATATATATATACACCTTCTTTTTATTTATTTATTTTTTTTGCGGTACGTGGGCCTCTCATTGTTGTGGCCTCTCCCGTTGCGGAGCACAGGCTCCGGACGCGCAGGCTCAGCGGCCATGGCTCACGGACCTAGCCACTCCGCAGCATGTGGGATCTTCCCGGACTGGGGCACGAACCCGCGTCCCCTGCATCGGCAGGCGGACTCTCAACCACTGCGCCACCAGGGAAGCCTGGTTGCATTGTTTTAATTTGATTTAGAAATAATTTCAGACCTATGAAAAATTGTAAAAATGAGATTTTACAAAGAAAACACATACTCTGCATGGATCAAACTAAGATTTCATTTTCTTTATCATTTGTGCACATGTATTCTTTACACACACACACACACACACACACACACATACACACACACACACACACTTTTTTCTGAAACATTTGAGGTTAAGTTACTTACAGCATGACTCTTTAGCTCTAAATAATTCAGTATTTCCTAAGAATAAGGATATTATTTTACATAACCACAGTATAATTACCAACCCCAATACACTTAACATTGATGTGTCATTTTAATCTAATTACTCTCCATATTCTAATTTGGTCAGTTTACACAATAATGTCTTACATAGTATTCTTTTTTCTTCAGTATAGGATACAGTCTAGGACCAGGTGCTGCTTCTGAGAAAAATAACGTCTGTAAGTATATTTCCTAAAATATACCTCTATTAGTACCTTTGCATCCCTTCATTTTGTTTTGTTTTAATATTTGGTTTTTGTTTTAATATTTGGTTTAATATTTGGTTTTTATATTGAATAATTTTAGATTCATATGCAGTTTTAGATTAGAAATTAGAAATTTCTAATCTAAATTTCTAATCTAAAATTCTAAATTAGATTTAGAATCTAATTGTAGATTCATATGCAGTTGCAAGAATAATATGGGTTCCTTTACCCAGTTCAGTTTCCACAATGGTAACATTTTGCAGAAACATAGCCCAGGTTATTAACAAGTACATTGACATTGCATGCAATCAAAGGTAAAAAGATGCATGATTATATATATAACATTCTTGAAATCACAAAATTATAGAAATGGAGAACATATTAAAGACTTTTAGGAGCTAGAGACAGGAGGATGATGAGGTGGGATGTGAGTATTGCCATAAAAGGGCTAGGGCAGAGATCCTCCTGGTGATGAGACAAAATAGTATTTTTGAAAGGTCAATAAGTTTCTCCAAAGAATAGGTCAGAAGATCTGTTACCTTCAAATGTCACAAACCTCAAGGAGGTTCTCTAAGGGGAGAAGAGTCTTTGTACACAGAATTGGGTTATTCAGATTTATCCAGATGTTTCAATACCTCCTAGTTATTGAAGGCAAAGAACCCACAGTGGGGTAAAAGAAAATGACTGTGTGTTTTCAACATGCCTTGATCGTAAGAAGAATGTAGGTGAATAATAACTTTTCACAGTTAAAAAGGCAAAACAAACATGTATGTACTTTAGTAGAGGCAGAAAACTCAGAGAGAGCTCATACTTAAAGTTCATACTGATTACTTATTTTTCTCCCCGATACACTGAAACGTGGCTTTATTCGTGAAAGCTCATATAGTTGCATCTGTACATCAAGTATGATCTAACCACCTATGCGTGCACCTAATGAGAACTAAATACTCCTGTTAAATCCTCTGTCATCCAACTAGAATATATTTGAAAGCAATTATAGTCATAAGAATGTTCTTGTTGACAAAATTAAATTCCTTTCCTGATTTGCTTTGTGTTATGGTATCTACTCATCTAAATCCTGAAGATGAGAACCTATAAGAACTGGATAATTTGTTTTATCCCCCTTCCTTTTTTAAAAACTTTAAATATCCCTGCATCTTATTTTTAATTCACTTATTTCTATTCTTAATTTACATGAGAAAAATAT
Source organism: Aethalodelphis obliquidens (assembly GCF_003676395.1). Lineage (NCBI taxonomy): Eukaryota > Metazoa > Chordata > Mammalia > Artiodactyla > Delphinidae > Aethalodelphis > Aethalodelphis obliquidens. The sequence continues at coordinate 3,492,562 of NW_020837961.1, read as the reverse complement.
CTTATCAATAAATATTGATAACAAAATCATCAATAATAATTAAATGATAAATCATAGTGGCAAAAATGGTTGTGTCCCAAAGGATGCAGGAGCCAAACCACATATGTTCACATCTTGGCTCTTCCGTTAGTACCTGTGTAGCCTTCAGCAAGATGTTTGAGCTCTCTGTGCCTCAAGTTTCTTTTTGGCAAAAACAGAAAATAATTTTTCCCTTTCAGGGAATTTTTGTGAGAAGTAATGGAATGAACGATGAAATGCCATTAGAATCATGCTTGGGGTATAACTAGTGCTCTAAAAATATCATTTTAAAATCAGAAATATAACTACTTTGTCAATTAAATAATAAAATATTGGGCTTCCATGGTGGCGCAGTGGTTGAGAGTCCGCCTGCCGATGCAGGGGACACGGGTTTGTGCCCCGGTCCGGGAAGATCCCACATGCCGCGGAGCGGCTGGGCCCGTGAGCCATGGCCGCTGAGCCTGCGCGTCCGGAGCCTGTGCTCCGCAACGGGAGAGGCCACAGCAGTGAGAGGCCCGCGTACCGCAAAAAAAAAAGAATAGCAGGTCACACCCAAGGAAAATAGAAGGAATAGATGATAAAAATAAGAGTAGAAATCAATAGTATAGAAAGTAAATGTACACAAAAGGAAAGGCCAAACTTTAGTTGTATAGAAACTTTAATGAACCTAATAAACTCCCACAAAGAGTAATCAAGAAATAGAGGAAACATGTTATTCACATTAGGAATAAAATTAGGGTATCAATACAAATCCTACATATATTAAAAGGATGGTTAGGGCACATTTTGTACAACTATTTTTCAACATATTTGAAATATGCCTGAGGTGTATAATTTTAAAAATGCAACTCACAAAAGTGACAAAAGAGGATATTGAAAATCTGAATAATCTATTGTCTTTAAAGAGATTGGCTAGTTTAAGTTCAAGATAGTGAAAAAATTCACTACATTTTGGCGGAAGCATCTGCAAGCTATTGTAGCCGATTTTGCAGTCTACTAAAGATTTTTAGCCTCTCACTCCACACAGCTTGTTAATTAAGCAAATATCTTGTTGGGAAGTTGAGCTTATTTTGAAGAATTATTTCTTTCCTGGCTGGTCATTCTCTTCCAAGAAGCTTTTTTAGATTGTCTTAACACCCTATTCCAGAAGAATTTTTCTATTGTTATATGTATTTTGAAAACTTTCCACTTAACTTTCATAGAAAAAGCAACCATACAGTTGCTTAATATAGTTGCTTAAACCATAAATATAGTTTAACTATATTTTTGTACAAATGTATCAGTTCATATAATATTTAATTAATTTTTATGATTGCCATAGTAATCATTTGATACCATTGTACCTATCGTTTTGTTAGTATACAATTCTTTCAACTGATCAATGCAGAATTGCATAGGCTTAATGAAGATTGACCTACTAATAAGGGAAAATGAGTATGATGGGTATCCAATCAATCTGTTTTACAAAGGGAATAGGGAATATCAGTCAATCTTGAAGATTGACCTGAACAGCTAGAAAGGTAAGACTGTATTAACTGAGATGGGCTAGAATGAGAGTAAAATAAGTTGGAGCTGAATAATGAGGAATTTCATTTTGAGCATGCTAGGTTGAGATATTCAACATCAAATGGAAATGTCAAGTAAGCAGTTGGGTATTTGAATTTTGATTTCAGAAAAGGTGTTTGGGATGTAGACAAAATTTGATGATTCCACCTTATGGTGTTTGCAACCATGAAATTTCATTTGATCACCAGCAGAGTGAGTGTATTTAGGGGCTACAAGCAGATCAAGAAAGAGCCCATGACTCCTCCAACATTAAATGGTCATAGATAAAAGGAAAACCAAAAAGGAAACAAAACAAGCATCCAGAGAATTCAAAAGAAAACCAGGGAACTTGTAAGATAAAGAAATGTTTCAAGGACATGTCCTCTTTAACATGACACACATATTGGGACTTCCCGGGTGCACCAGTGGTAAAGAATCCACCTTCCAATGCAGGAGACCTGGGTTCGATCCCTGGTTGGCGAACTAAGATCCCACATGCCATGGGGCAACTAAGCCCGCGTGCCACAGCTTCTGAGCCCACGCGCTCTGGAGCCCGTATGTCACAACTAGAGGGAAGCCTGTGTGCTACAACTAGAAAGAAGCTTATATGCTGCAACAAAGATCCTGGGTGCAGCAACTAAGACCCGACGCAGCCAAAAAGAAAAAAATAAAATAAAAAATAACATGACACATTGATACAAGAGAAGTCATACTAATCGGTGCTATAGAAGTGTTCATTTTGTTTGACTCATTTTACTATCACAGAGCAGAAGACACATCTTTGCCCTGCATGTTCTAAACCAATATTTTCAGGCCACTTCATTAAGGATAAGAGAGTAGAATTTTCCAATTTCTTTTTACTTAAATATAGACAAATAATACAAATTATCAATAACAAACTGAAATAGAAAGACTATTTACAGAACAATCAGTATGAATGTTATATATTTACAAAGCCCATTATTTTAAAATTTTATTAATATCAAATAAGAATTACAATTGCCATGCTTTTCCAAAGCACTTTTATTTCCATTTTAGGTGTTGGATAAAAATATTAAAACTGGTCATATAATTATTAAAATTAAAATACCATCTGCTTTGAAAGTTTTATGTAGGTTACAGAACTTAGAATGCATATATATATATATTTATATTATAATGAAATACAAATATACAGTTATATATTGTGTATAAGCATATGTAATATATGAATATATATTATAAATGTATGTATGCATCATTCACATGCACATACGAAGATACATATATTACACAAATGCAAAATGTAAAGAGGATACCTAGAGAGAAAAGAAATTGAGAAAGGAGGAAGGAGGAGGAAAAGGGAGAAATGTAAATAGTACAGAAAGTATGAGAACAAAAGTCAGAACAAACAGCATAAGAGAGAATACATTGCATTAAAAGCTGAGTTGAGAAACTTGCATGGCTAAATTCTAGCCTCTGAGCAAATGTTGTCATGAAACAATAAGTGACAATTTACCTGGACTCTTTTTAGGCTAATGAGTCTTTAATCTTTACTTTTACACCATATTAATTTGGCATATTTATTTATCACCCTAATGAGAGAATCAACTTTATACTCTGCTTTATTACAAATTTTAGCTAACTCGAATATTAAATACAAATTCTCAGTTCCTTTAAAAAGATGAAGTCAGACAGTATCAGTGCTGAATAAAGCAGAAAAAAAACAGCTTTAGTCCCTTCTGGTCTTATAGCTTTTGATTTGTTTATATTCATTAGTCCCCTTTCTTTCTATTTCAGTGTGTGTTCCGTATTTCAATTCAGATTATGTCTTCGTTTGTAGATACCAACATTATAAAGGTGTTTGAATTCATCCAATTAGGTCTTCCCCGGGCCTTCAGTTTAAAGCCAGTAATTCATAGGCTATTACCACTTAAGTGCCTAAAGGGACCACAGTAGAAAGGAAGTCCCTTTGATGTTTTGGATAAAATAACTCAGCTGGAGTGCCATACTTGCTGTTAATTGTACCTGAAGAATGGTTTATGTACTCACCCTTCATGTATGGCTTCATAAAATTTAATTCAAATGTCTGAACAGAAGAAAATCAAAAAGTCCCACATCAGAGAGTATTGATTCAGAATGAGCAGAGCTGTCTCAACGAAAGCAAGTCCTGTGAATTTAGATGTTTAGATGTTTGAATGATTTTCAAGGTTGATTCCTACTCCTTCAAATCTTTTCAAGAGCATAACAAACTGAGCTAAAGGAGGGCTCTGCTGGGAGTGACTTCAAAGGTTAGCATTTCTTTTCACTGTCAAGCTTTCCAAGTAAAAGGATGAAACCACAGCGACAGTGGGAAGAGCAAAATTTTACCTTTGTTGCATCTATTTGATTTGCATTTATGTTTACGAAGTATAGATATTATAGAAGCAAAGTAAAACCTACAATGCATAGCTGTGAGGTAATTTTACTCCATTTGGTTTCATGAAAAGAATCTGTGGACTAGATTACTGATTTTTAGCAGTCTATTCAGCATCTGAATAAATGTATGTCGAGGCAAATGGTCAGTGGTATATAGATTAAGAATATTTAAACTAGTTCAGACTGTGTAAAAACCATTACTGTGCAGAGGAAAGAACAAAACCCAGAAGAAAAAGGACATGGCTCTAATTCTACCTCAATCACATGTGGACTTAAACAAATATAACCTTGCTTATGTGATTTGCAAAAGTAAAGGGTCACTTTAGTTCTTCTAGCTATATTTTCAATGTGTTAGTTATCTTTATCTTTCTTGTTATAAAATAATTCATGTTTATAAGGAAAAATACAAACTGCATATACAAAGAAGACCTCAAGAACTCATTACTTATAGATAAGCAGTGGTGATTTTTTTTTTTTTTTTTTTTTCGGTACGCTGGCCTGTCACTGCTGTGGCCTCTCCCGCTGCGGAGCACAGGCTCCGGACGCGCAGGCTCAGCGGCCATGGCTCACGGGCCCAGCCGCTGCGCGGCATGTGGGATCTTCCCAGACCAGGACACGAACCCGTGTCCCCTGCATCGGCAAGCGGACTCTCAACCACTGCACCACCGGGGAAGCCCAGTGGTGATTTTTTTGCTTTTATACTTGTAAATCTTTTTTCTAAGCACGATTATGTGCATTTTTTAAATTAAAAAGATGTCAGTGTACTGTTTGTAGATTTTTTATTCAAAATATAAATTATAAGTATTGACATTTTGTGTTCATTTGTAATGATTGCAGAGTATTCTGCTCTAGAATAGTCAAATTTAACAAACCCTTTATTGTTGAACTTTCAAATTGCTTACACTTTTTTTTTTAACATCTTTATTGGAGTATAATTGCTTTACAATAGCATGTTAGTTTCTGCTTTATAACAAAGTGAATCAGCTATACATATACATATATCCCCATATCCCCTTCCTCTTGCGTCTCCCTCCCACCCTCCCTACCCCACCCCTCTATGTGGTCACAAAGCACTGAGCTGATCTCCCTGTGCTATGCGGCTGCTTCCCACTAGCTATCTATTTTACATTTGGTAGTATATATATGTCCATGCCACTCTCTCACTTCATTGCAGCTTACCCTTCCCCCTCCCCATGTCCTCAAGTCCATTCTCTACGTCTGCATCTTTATTCCTGTCCTGCAACTAGGTTTTTCAGAACCTTTTTTTTTTTTTTTTTAGATTCCATATATATGTGTTAGCATACGGTATTTGTTTTTCTCTGTATGACAGACTCTAGGTCCATCCACCTCACTACAAATAACTCAATTTCGTTTCTTTTATGGCTGAGTAATATTCCATTGTATATATGTGCCACATCTTCTTTATCCATTCATCTGTCGATGGACACTTAGGTTGTTTCCATCTCCGGGCTATTGTAAATAGAGCTGCAATGAACATTGTGGTACATGACTCTTTTTGAATTTTGGTTTTCTCAGGGTATATGCCCAGTAGTGAGATTGCTGGGTGGTATGGTAGTTCTATTTGTAGTTTTCTAAGGAACCTCCATAGTGTTCTCCATAGTGGCTGTATCAATTTACATTCCCACCAACAGTGCAAGGAGGGTTCCCTTCTCTCCACACACTCTCCAGCATTTATTGTTTGATGATGGCCATTCTAACTGGTGTGAGGTGATACCTCATTGTAGTTTTGATTTGCATTTCTCTAATGATTAGCGATGTTGAGCATCCTTTCATGTGTTTGTTGGCAATCTGTATATCTTCTTTGGAGAAATGTCTATTTAGGTCTTCTGCCCATTTTTGGATTGGGTTGTTTTTTTGATAGTGAGCTGCATGAGCTGCTTGTATATTTTGGATATTAATCCTTTGTCAGTTGCTTCATTTGCAAATATTTTCTCCCATTCTGAGGGTTGTCTTTTCATCTTGTTTATGGTTTCCTTTGCTGTGCAAAAGCTTTTAAGTTTCATTGGGTCTCATTTGTTTATTTTTGTTTTTATTTCCATTTCTCTAGGAGGTGGGTCCAAAAGGATCTTGCTGTGATTTATGTCAGAGTGTTTTGCTTATGTTTTCCTCTAAGAGTTTTAGAGTGTCTGGCCTTACATTTAGGTCTTTAATCCATTTTGAGTTTATTTTTGTGTATGGTGTTAGGGAGTGTTCTAATTTCATTCTTTTACATGTATAAATTGTTTACACTTTTAACTGTTATGTAAAAACTTCAAACGTCGTAATTATTTCAACTAATTTAATAAAAGTGGAATTTCAAAGTAAATGATTATACAATTTCTATAGGGTTTTCAAATATTTATTTAGAGTTTCCCATTAAGAATTACTGTATCTATTTTGTGCTCTCCTTTTAAGTAGTGCGGTTCAGAAGGTACAGGTGCTTTGATGAATATTTCCTCCCCTAGTTCTGTAACATTACTTGTTAATGCATATAATTATATAGGAGATGAAGTGCCTTAGAGATGTTCACTTTTACATATTCTTTAGGTAAATCTGTTAGTATTTGATACATTTTATTACACTAGGCTACTGTAAGAAGACCTAAAATTCTTGTCACGTCTTTGCTGCCAAACTATCAAAAAAATCCAGAATCACCTGGGAATATTTTAGTCTTTATGGAAGTATGTTTGCCTCTGAAAATAGAAATTCACTTCCATTTCTGAGGACACATATCTCTGTCTTGGGCTAAAGGCCATTTTGAAGGGAATACAAAGAAAGATCATGAGGTATTGTAATATAAAAAGGATTTTCATGTGGACAGAAAATATCTTTAGCCATTCTCCTAGTTTTTATTATAAAATCATTTTCATTATTATTAAAATGTTAAGAAGTCACACCAGCCTCTGTCTTTTCTATATCATCACAAATACTGTGATAACAATGTGTTAGTAATTATTACAAAATGTTTTCCCAAATTATTTTCCAGAAATCTCTAAAATTGTATACTCCCATTAGCTGTATGTAGGATTGGTCTTTCTCCAAAATTTTTGCCAACACTGGATATTATCATATTTTTAAAAATCTGTCAAATCAAAAAATCCCTTATATGTGTATACTTCTAAGAATTTGCCCCCCAAAATGCTGTATTATGTAAATAAATGCAGACTTCTTGAACATGGAACAAATGTTTCTATAGAGTTCAATCTGTAGCAAAATCTTCCTTATCAAAGGAAGAAAATTTTATTACTAATATATGTCAAGTATAGCAAAGAAAGCATGATACCATCTGTACATCTGATTTCATTTCTGCACATTCCTATGCAAAAATCTTCCCATTAAGAAAAGAAATAAACAAAGGCCGAAGTGCCCAATTGTGAACATATTAAGAGCAAGTAGTAAATAATAGTAATTGAAATATATGTTAGGGTAAATAAAATATACATTCTTCTTGCTTATTATCTTGCAGCTATTAGATAATTTGCTTATAAGAGGCTCTAATTAGGAGCTACACAGCATAGGGGAAAATTTTAGTAATAAGTGAAAATTGGGAAAAATAAATTGCTTTATTTGATAACAATATTGATAGACATCAATAATTTCTGAAAGTCTATAAATTTAATGAGACACAAATATATGAAAGGACCCATCTATGAATAAAATTAAAAGTTTGTTAAAAATTATTAAGAAAATTCAAACACCTCCTTCCAAAAACAATAAAGAACAACTTGAGAAATTTCACAAATAAAAAAATACATGGAACAAAATAAGTGTAAAAAGAAGCATAATCTTCTTTTAGTATAAAAGTATAAAAATTTTAAAAATACAGTCACAGAATTCCACTTTTTCCTAAAAATGTTATTCAAGGTATATAGAAAAATGGATCATCAATTTAAATTGCTACCACAATTCTTTTATCAAAACTATTAAAATAAAGTGTATCCAAAGATTTTATGTCCAGAAATGTAAACTAATGACTTACAAAAATATGTACCGAATGATTTGTGTTTACTGTGGGATCATTTCCAGTGTCAATAAAATAATAATATAAACCAAAATATCAGCCTACAGGGCTTTACTGGACACATATGTGTCCATTCACTGAATGCAACTCTAAACAAACATTAAAATGTTAATATAGATTTTTATTAAAATATTAATATAGAATATATTAAAGATCAATATTTATTACCAAGTGAAAAATGGGTAACAGACCAGTATGTGATATAATTCAAACATAAAATATTTAGACAAACACATATAGTTTTATAGAATAGTACTGGAAGAACATATACCAAAATACTAAGCATAAACATCAATGCATGTTATAATTAAAGGAGTTTGTTTTCTTATTTGTACTTCTCTATATTGTCAAAACATTCAATAATAAACATGATTATTATAGATTTTAAAGAAGGTTTATATATGTTTTAAACAATAGTAACAAGAATGAAATATACCTCTAAGCTACTTTGTTTATACATTTAGAATTTACTTTGGCAGACATTAATATGCAATGTTAAAAACATGAGGATATTAAAATTACCCTTTTATAGACTCTGAGAACTATTAATTTTTTCTGCTTTGAGAAGAATTTGTGAACTGAAGCAGTCTCCAAAAACACTACTCACTAAGAAAATAATTCACAGGTCAAGCAATAGCATACCTGGAATAGTCCATATCACCTTGTTTGTCAACTTTAGATCATTAAACTCTGTTTCAATGTATCTACAGTGCTTCCTTATATATTAGTTATTTGAGACCCTTTCTTGTTTCCTATCACAAACATTCTTTTCCAGTAGAATTTTAATTTCCCTGCAATTTTTCAACCAGTTCAGTCTTCAGTATAATGATATAATGCTTGGCCATTTGCTTTTAAATGTGGTTCTTAAAGGGGAATGAAAAACTGGGGGAAAATGATGAGACAAAATTAAATCATTAAACTGAGATTTAGAGAATATATTTTCTTCCCTCTATGAATATAAAGTAAGTTTACTTAAAAAGTTTCTAGTGAAGGGGTGGGATAGGGAGGGTGGGAGGGAGGGAGATGCAAGAGGGAAGAGATATGGGAACATATGTATATGTATAACTGATTCACTTTGTTACAAAGCAGAAACTAACACACCATTGTAAAGCAATTATACTCCAATACAGATGTTAAAAAAAAAATTCTAGTGAAAAAACATATAGGAATTACTCTTTTCTTTTAATTTGATACTCTTATTCTACAGAATTCTAATGAAAATTCTGGTGGCTTCATATAACTGTTAACAGAAGATCAAGATTAACAGTAAATAGTTTCATAGGGCTGAATGATAATTTTTATGACTTTTTGTCTGAAATATTACCTGTTTATTTAAACTTTGTTTTCCAGATATAAGGAAACTTTTCACCTTAAGCTAATTATGACTTATAGAAATCTGGTAAATTTTGACTTTGTAAGCAGAATTAAAACATTTATCTTTTCTCTCTACTGATCCCTCCAGAATTTGGAAACACTTTGTGAATATTCTTATTTTCATGACCATGTCATCATTTGCATGAGTTCAACAAGAATCTATTCTCCTTGTAACAGATCACAATTGAAACATTGATTATATTACAATGGTTTTGACTGGGATGCCATATTTGAGAAAAATGCAAAGAATCAGATATGATCAGACAGCTTAAACAACTAAGGTGAACTGTATGGAGCCATAAAGCCCAGTAGAAAAACAGCCCAGTGCCTTGCTTACAGGGTTCCCAGCAATCTTACCAGCTAAATAAGAGAAGTTACTTCCTGGTAGTTACAGGACCTCAAGATATTTCAGGGACCTCAAGAAGAGAGGAATCAACACAGATTTGTAGGTATTTCTGGTAGAATATAGTGGCAAGTCCTTGTAGTGAATTTCCTCCACAGGAGAGGCCTTTTTAAAAGTCAATCTGAGATTCTATGTGAAAAGTTCTGGCAAAATAAATTTTAAAGAGCATATACAATCAATTGCTATTCTTGTTACACTTATGTAAAAAACCTGGCCAAGTTTATGGAAACCAGACTTATTTTGCAAACAAATTAGTCTGAGTGTGGCTACATTTTGTAGAAATGAGGGTAATTTTAGAGAAAAAATATGTTTCAGTGGATATTAAATTCTAGTGTTTTTAATGGTGTTTGAGATTTTATGTTTACTGCCTAAGACTCACTTCCAAATGGCTCCTTGTTACTGTGTTACATTATTGTAAGCTTTAACTGAATTATGGAAAGGACATTCTAAGCTTGTTTCTGAAGCTTATTATAGTAATATGTTTTTAGATGAAGATCAGGTGCCACGTGATGTGCAACCAGATTATGCATATTGGAAAAGACATCATTTAAAGGACTCTCTCCAACCTAGATGGAAGGACCCTGTCAGATACTCTTAACTAGCTCATGCACAGCAAAACTGAAGGGAATTGATTCTTGAACTCATATTTTCACTTAAAAAGGGCCCCTTCACTGGACTAGTCTATAAATAGGACTACTGACTTCAAACTCACCTTAAGACAACAGTCAGACAGAGAAGATATGACATCAGCATCATGGTGAGAAAAAGACCACATCAGAAACAGACAGTTATCCTAAGATGCTGGACCTGACCTGTATGATTATTTGTAGTGTTTTCTTGATTTTTTTGGACTTTTGCTTATTAATCAAGTGTTTTTATATCATGGTCACAGACCTATGCAGAGTTTAAAAATCAATCCAATCATTGGGCTTAAGTTCAATGATCTATATTCAGTACTTCTGGTTACCCTGGCAGATTTCTCCTCTTGAAGGCTCAGATCGAATGGTCCTTAGGAAATTTAATCTTTTCTTTTTTCACAGTCAGTGTTATTTTAATATGATATCTAATTTGTAAATAAAACAGTTTTCTAATTGTTTGAAGCCTTTGGTTAGGCAAACATTTCTTACACAAAAACCACAAACCATGAAAAATTGATAATTCTTGTAGCCTTCCTCAAAATTTAAAAAGAAAAAAAAAAACTCTCTAAAAGCACTCTCAAATAAATGAAAAGATAAGCCACACATGGAGAGAATAGATATACAAAACATGTATCTAGTAAAGACCTGTATTCACATTATAAAAATATTTTAATCACTCAATAAGAGAACCAATAACTTAATACTAGGTAAAAGATTTTAGCAAACACTTCACTAAAGAAGACACACAGACGACAACAAAGGAAGATGCTCATCATTAGCTACTTAGAAAATGCAAATGAAAACCTCAGCAGATAAGAAAACGCAAGGTTGGCTAGAAGGTATAACAACTGGGACTCATACATTTCTTGTAGGAATAAAAGTGCAACAGTTCTTAGGAAATTTAATCTTGAAGAATGAAGTTACAGCTCTGTTTGGGCCATTACTAATATTACTAGATGGAATCACTCACTTGGCCAATCACTCAGACTTGCTTTGACCCTGGCCATAAATATGAATTTTCTTTAAATGTTACTCAAGCTCCATCAGAGCAAAAAGCTAAATTTCAGTCAAAAACCATAACCTCCCGCTTATTAAGAGGATCCTCCCTCAGTTATGGGATTAATTTATATGGGTAACACCAGGTTATGTTCATTTAAGTTTAAAGCCCCCTTATATTGGGAACAATTAATTCATACTATATATAATCAGTCTAATAACACTAGGAAATTAGGTTGGGTGCCTTACCAGCAATGCTAATATACCATTACTTTTTTTTTTTTTTTTTTTGGTGGTATGCGGGCCTCTCACTGTTGTGGCCTCTCCCGTTGCGGAGCACAGGCTCCGGACACACAGGCTCAGCGGCCATGGCTCACGGGCCCAGCCGCTCCGCGGCACGTGGGATCTTCCCGGACCGGGGCGCGAATGCGCGTCCCCTGCATCGGCAGGCGGACTCTCAACCACTGCGCCACCAGGGAAGCCCTATCATTACTTTTAAAGATAGCGAATGGCATGCAATAGACTGGGTCTGACAGCTGTATTCTGCCTATTCTGCAAGACTCTTGTTTCCTGTATTACCCAATGTGCAAGTGAGCCTCCAACAAAAATAATGATGACTACGCTACTTAAAATGGTTTACCAGATACCAAGCTCTATGTAAGGTTAAAATGATTGCAACAGTGTAACTCCAGATATATGAATTAACAAAGAAGAACGCCTCCTGAACCATAACAGACTAGTAACAGACTAGTAACACAAGTGGTCCGGAGACCTTTATGCTACCATTAGCAGGCTCCTGTCTACTAATAGCATATTGAGTGGGCTATCAATGAAATCCTCGCCTGACCTAGGAATGAGCCTTACTAGCACCATGGGACAAATTGGTCATGAAATGTCTCCCAAAACTTGGTCAATTTATGACCCAAAGTGGAGAATTATAAAAGAAAGAATGCTGCCCACCGTCCAGTTCTACAAGGATTAAGTAATTAGCCACTGCAGTCGTTGACCAGTGGTTCAGCCAGAAAGGAATTCAGGGTGAAAAACACTCTGTGTTTTGGAAAAACAGGCCCCTTAGGTATCTATATCTCTCAGGAAGAATTTTAATAAACCCAAATTCTTGCATCTCCCCATACATAGAACAAAAAGCAAACAAACAAAAAAGAAACCACTGGCATCATTAACAGAGATAACCTGTTCCTCATGATTGGCAATAACAATTTGTTGACATGCGTGACTGACTGCATGTAATCCTTGGCCAGAATCATATATATACCAGTCACTGGCCCACCTCTTTGAACATTACATCAGAGCTGTCTGAGAGGTTATCTCCTGGGCTACAGTCCTCACTGAGACCCTGAATAAAACTCCACCCACGACTCTTAAACACTGAACAATTTTTCTTTTACAGTCTGGTCAAGTTTGAACTTTATTTTGAAAAAGGTTGACTTAGAAAATTACTGATATTACCTTTATGTTTTATGAGAGTACTGGAAATAAATGTTGTACATAAGTAAATTGAATATATTGCTCTCAGTAACATTTACAGTTATTAAGCAAGGTATCAAATAATGTGGATTAGTGTTTTACTTTTTTTTGATAATTATAACTGTTTGCCTGACACCCAAAACACAAATATCACAACTTAATTAATAACTCTATTAGTTTGCTTAACGTGTCCAAAGTGTCTAATGACATTGTTTGAACAAAGTAAAATATTAATTCTCTTATGTCTTTTTTTTTCATGTTTTTGGGTATCTCCCACTTCCTGAATAAATTGGTGGCACCCTATGGGAGAAACACACAACAAATTTTTTTCAATAAACTTTATTAATAAAAAACATATATTTTATAAAATATTTATATATAAGTGACCTGTTTCTTACTATTTGAATTGATAGGATGTAAATTAAAATGAGAAAGTATTCTTCCTGGTTTTTTTTTCAATTAATTCAGAATTAGAATGGAAAGAAATATATAACTAAGAAGGAAACTTCCAAAAAAGTCACCATAACTTGAAGAACAATATCTATGTCATTTCACTCTATTTCTTTTTAACTAATCCTCTCCTTTGAAAGGAGGTTTTCATTCCAGGTAAGGACAAAGAATGACACTTAGCATTCAACAGTTCTTTGGTGTCCTTCACTGGTACTTCCACTCTCTCTCTAGACTTATGTCTCTTTTTTATTTCTTTCTTAAACTTTTTCCTCCTATTGAGAATAGATAATATGAGGACAAGTCAGAATTAATAAAAACTGTGATAATAACAACAACAAGACAGTACTATAAGGAGATCTTGACTGAAGAAATTATCCAATCAAGGGCCAGCCTTTCCTGTACCTCTAACCTCATTCTGCATACAATCTACTTTTGTCATTCAAGATTTCTATATCCAGCAAAGGGAAGAAAACATTAAAAAGAGCAATAAATTTCTGTCCCAGGTCAACTGTTCTATAATGCAGCTTTTCTTCTGTTCATTCTTTAGATCTTGACAAACTACCTGGACTCTCTCACTGCACTTGTGCTGTCAGAATGCTTTTATTTAGCAGGACACCTGGTCAGTGTCCTGATTCTACTCTTACTACAGAAAATTGCAGAGCAAGGGAAGCATTTCAATCTCATAACCTCCTTGTTAAAACCATGAGAATGACAATAGACATCCTGTAGTACACCTGAAAATGTATTTAAAATAAAATTGTGAGAAAATATGCAGCTAATTTAATAAATAATACATCTGTGAGTAAGTAGAAGTCATTTGAACTTTCTACAAAGTCCAAACATAATAATTCTCTCTTACTATATAGGAAAGGAAAGATAAAATATTCAATAAATAAAGAATTAAATTCTTGAGGTAAGCATGGGAGGAGCCTTTCCATATATAAATTCTCCTCAATTCACAGGCAATTTCCCTTTTCAGGTCAAAGAAAGTATTCATTACTTTGAAGTAACTCAATTTCAGATTGAAAGTATTTGCCTTATGTCCAATATTCATTGTGGCCGTTACCCCCAACTCACTGATTTTTAAACAGCTGACTGAGTAGAGGACATAAATAGGATAAAATTTGCACTGAATAACCTACTCAATCCAGGGTTCAGATATAACTATTGCACTTATAGCTCTTTTGAAAAAATTAGCAATGTCCTGTTAGATTCTACTTAGACATGAATTCCTCTGATAACATTTTTAAAAATCTCTCTAATTAACCAAAAATCATAATCAGACTTTATTCACGATCACAGTGATTATTTTTCATTAACTAGAAAATTAAATAATGCTTGCTATCAAGTTATAAAAGGCATCTTAAAGTGGAGTTGACAGTTACTTTTGGACCTAACTGGCATTAACCAAAAATACGCGGTAATATAAAACATGAGCTTTTTTTGGCTGTCATGAATGAAAAGTAAAGTTAGTGAAGTGTTTTTCCCCACTTCTTTAAAATGCGAATGCTATTTCAACACTGACTTAAAATTTTCCCCCGTTTTATATTCATGTCTAAATATCAAAGTCCCAGAAGCAGCCGTTTTGCATCACTGACTAAGACTGGCAGAAGCTACACATTTTCATCATATGCTTTCTCTGTTTTCTTCATTCTCCATGCCTTCATTTTAATTCTAACTTTTCGCATTTGTGATACATATTATTTCTGCATCTGAAATCTGTACAATACCAAAATGTCAGTAGTTACAGTCACAAGAGTCGCTAATCAAGAACTGATGTGATGAGGATAATTAAAATGTATTAAAATGAGAGAAAAAAGGTTTATAATATGAAAAAAGTGTTTTAGAATGTGTTTGAGATGTCAAGAATTACGGTTCTATGAATTCCACAATAAATGTTTCCTAAATGAGGGCTTGAAAGAAAATATATTAAAGAAAGTATATTGAGATAAAACTAAACACGTATTAATTACAGTCTAAAGCCAGTGATTGATAATTGTGTGAAAACAGACAGTTGGGCTCCAGTTCTGAAATGGGCAGCAGCACACAACAGTAGTCAAACAAGAAGTACCTACTTGTCAAGGGAGAAAAGCAGAAGGGAGCCAGAAAGGGTCTTAAAAAGTGGTTAAATAAAATTGAGCATTCCTAAGTCTATGGCTCACACAGAACAGCACAATTGCTAGTGGATGGGAGTAAGGAAGTCTAAGCATACAGGTCTGAGAGCCTGTTCTCCAGATTTCCCCACAGGAAAGAAAACCTGACCTGCCAATATAACCTGGCTACCTACCCACAGCATCTCAAAGAAAAAAGCTGACATAACTGCAAAAGTGTGAGACAGGAAAGGATAAGCCTAGATATTATAAAAAGTGAAACACAAGAAGAACAGGAAGATTAAAATTAAAAGCACATGAGGAAAAATAATATTATAGAAAAGCACCTAACCAATTGAATAGTGAGGAGATTAAGTCACTAATGGTATGTAAATTACATCATATTCTCAAAGAATGTTAAAAATAAGGACAACGGGGCTTCCCTGGTGGCGCAGTGGTTGAGGGTCCGCCTGCCGATGCAGGGAACACGGGTTCGTGCCCCGGTCCGTGAAGATCCCACATGCCGCGGAGCGGCTGGGCCCGTGAGCCATGGCCGCTGAGCCTGCGCGTCCGGAGCCTGTGCTCCGCAACGGGAGAGGCCACAACAGTGAGAGGCCTGCGTACAGCAAAAAAATAAAAATAAAAAAATAAGGACAACGAAGTCTCTCAAAGGAGTGACGGAAGAAATGTATCCATAAAAACAATAGGAAATCGTACATCAAAACAGGCTTATATAAATCAAAACCAAATAGACATCCAAAAGAATTAATTGGAATTATTAGCCGTACTAAAAAAAATACCGTACTAAAAAAATTCAATAGATGTAGTATATTCTAGAATGAACCCTGTGGGGGGGAAAGTGATTGGAAGTGAATGCTGAAGAATTCATTCAGAATAAACCAGAGAAATATACTAAATATGAGAAATTTTGAAGATATGGATATTTGATTGAGAGACTCCAAGATATGTTGCATAAAATTTCCAGAAGGAAAGATTAAACGGAATTACAAAAAAAACCAAGAGTGATTAAAAATATTCCAGAACTGAAAAAACATGTGAGACTTTAGAGTTAAAATATGCATGAATTGTGAAACAGTATATTAAATATATAACCTAATTATATTGCATCTATAGAATATCAGGTACAAAGTTTATTATTAGAGACACAGCACAAAAAGTGGGAGAGCACACAGAGAAACTGTTTAGTTAAGACAGAAGCAGGGCAGAGATGCACACCAGCGAGAAAGGGTGTGGGCGTCCCCCCCTAGTGAGAAGGAACGCAGTAAAGAGGCGGTTGAATCATTCATATAGGACAGTTCTTCCGGGTCTCTGTTTACCCTTAGCCAAATATCTGGTTCCTTTTTCCACACCTGACCTGTCCTAGGTCCCTCCCCAACATGCATGTGCAACGTTTTTCCAAGATGGATTCCAGCCCAGAGGCCTATGGGGAGCCTTGGCATCACCTATTATGGGGTGGCACCCCCCTCCCTTTTGACCCCCAAGGAGCCTTTCTGCGCCTGTGCAGTGTCTCCCTTGCCCCAGGGATGGGAAATAAGTGACGCCTTGATCTTTTGCTCAAACAGGGATTAGCCCCTCTCTGCCCCTGCCATGACTGTTATCTTAAAGTGTCCACAGGAGGCAAAGTCCAGCTATTTACCCTGTTCGTGTTGTTATTTCCATCTCGAAGTGCAAACAGGAGGCTGGCTGTAAATATCTAGCCTAGAGTCCACCTGCCTCCTGCCTCAGGAAATGTAAAGAGGAGACTAGCTGTAAATGCCTAGCCTGGAGCCCATCTATCTCCTGACTCACTGGGAGGATCCTGAAGACAGACTTTTCTCCGCTTCTGTGAGAAAAATTACTTGTGAGAGTAATTCCTGCATCACGGAAGAGCAGGCTTCTGCAGGCCTGACTTCACAGTGGGGCACTGCAGTCACTGAACTGGGAAGCCTAAATGCAATTAGAGTAATCGGATCCCCAGGTAGCAGGGGTCAAGTCACAGCGCTCAGCCACCAAAAGCAAGGTGGCTGTGGTAATGGCAGCAGAGCCAGAGAAACAACCCAAATAATCAACTCACACAGACCTAAGACACTGACTAGTCGATCATGGTGTCCCTGCAGAGAAATACACAGGAAGAATATTAAATTCTTACTTGATCCATATGAACGATAAAGTTCTAAGTCAAGTGAACAAAAGTCTAAAGCAAATCATAAAATCAGAGCGTCACGGTCCCTCAAGCAATTCCCAGACTCAAGCCAGCTTATGGGCCCAGAATCCTTTGAGTGCAGAGGAGTCTGGGTTCCCTTGAGGAACACTGCTGCAAATGTATACTGTGAATCTTTCTCCCAGCCTTCCGTAAAGGGACCTGTAGCCTTTACCAGGGTAATTGTGCGTTTGGGAAAAAGAAATAAATTGATTTTCAGGAACAACTGGATGCTGGCTATCTCCTGACACTAAATCCTGGAGACCCAAAACATATAGTCAGTTTTCACAAAGTTAGGATTACCATTTTAAAACAAGTGCATTTGTAGAAAGTATGGTCTTTCAAATTTTACCTGTAAAAGAAAAAAAACTGCCCTTTTATTACCTATGTTATGATTGTAAATCTCCTTATCTTAGCTACCTGGATGTATCCTAATCATACACTCAAAGAAACGCCCCATTTGGAGACTATAAGATCTACTAATTGGATCAGAACTGAAGCTTGGAGCCCAGTCCATTTCGGAGTGACTTAAAACATGTAACAACTGTACTTTCATCGCAAGTTCCTTACCTTTCAGGCATTTAATTGCATTCCTAAAAACACATGTTTTGTTCATTTAGGGCTTAACTATTAGAAGTTCTGTTTATTGAGTCTATGTCATTTAAGGCAAACGCCAACATTACTTGTTATGGATTGAAACTGTGTTACCAAGTGAAACCACAGCAAATAAATTCCATGCCCATCTAGCTCCTGGAAAACATGAAAGGGAACACAAGATTAATACTCCCTTAGTAGGTATTTTAGTCTGTGAGATGTACAAACCTTTTTCTAAAAAGCACAATAATAAAATATTTGGATAATATATACACATAAAAGAAAGGTTTTATATATGAAATAAGGAAATTTTTAAAATATTGAGATATAAAGGGAAAACACACCATTATTTGCATTGTTGGGAATTAAAAATTATTAATAAGCAGCCTGTGAACAATATAAAAGGTAACACAATTTAAAAGCTTAAATATGAATCCTGGTTCCTGGGATGGGGTGAATTAGGAGAGTTAACATGGTGATCACGGACACTAAGCCCAGAGACAAAGAAAAATCTAAGCCCTAAAATCTGACTCAGTTTTAAGCTGAGGTACCATTCGTTGATAATGGACTGTTTACACCATGGGGAAAAGTAGCAGAAAAATGTATCTTTTAGGCCATAAGTGGCATAATATCAAAACATTTCACAGTTTTTCCACACTTACCAGTGTTTATAACTTGCAGAGCAACCCAATACATGATATATAAAATAAGAATATACCTCCCTATTACAGCTGTTAGTTTTGATGACTGTTCCCTGTCATAGTTTGTACTTAGTTTTCTTCCATTCCAATAAAAGTCCTTTGATGTATTAGAGACGGTGCATGTATAGAGTTTCCTTCTTTTCAAATACCTAGTCCTTGTGTGTAAAAATACTGATTTAAAGAGAATTCCTTTGTTAAATATGTTCATAGCAGAGCTATAAACCTTATTAAAAATATATGAGCATTAGGTAGATTATTAGTGTAGTCCTTCAAAGTTTAATGAGACATTTGAAAATAATGTATTTAGTTGTGGGACCATACAGCTTAACAATATGAAATATGAAATATTCAATCTATTCATGTCTTTGTGTGAACATTATTTATTTACAGCCTGTAGACAGTAAAAAGAAAAACCTCTCCAGGTCAATGGCAATGTCACACATCAAACTCCTAGGAGTGCAAAGCAAAAATGTAGTAAATACAGATAGGCACACACCATATCTCACATATAATTTGAAGCAAAACTTTGACACATCTAGACAACCACAAAATACTTCTATTTTTCTAAGAATGTCAGGTACCAAGGGTAGAAGTAAAATTTCACTTGAATTAACCTTTATACATAGCATTAATTGCCCCTAGAAAACATTGCCAGGCTTTCAAAATACAGTGTTAAAACTAATACCCTTAATATTTCGAAGAATTTATTTCCATTTCTGAATGCATATTTCTCAGTACTCATGACTAAGCTTTACATTTAAAAAGAGGCAAATGATTGCAAATCTGCAAGACATTTAAGGCCACTTTGCTGCTTCCAAGCAGCATGTCGTTTTAGATAGGACAATTTTTGAAACTTTGAAATTTTTGCTATTAAAGGAAATCATAATCTGATTCTTGACTTCCTGTAGCATATTCAATGGCATTGCTTACATATTGTCAAGATGAAATTCTGTCCAAAAAAGAAGAGCTTAAGCAAGAAATCACCTCTGCTAACATGGTAGACTTGGCAAGTACATGCCCTGTTTAAAAAGGAAAGTTTAAAAATGCTAAATCTTTGTTATTTCCAACACCTAGAGTTAAATATTTCTAGAACACTGTGTTAGAGGAAAGAGAAGATGTTTTCAGTCATGTGTTAGTGCAATAAATATTTACATTCCCCAGAAACATATGACATCAAAATTAAACATTTTGTTTGACAGAAAAGAAATAGTTTTGGCAGCTGTAACTATTTCCCCCTTATAAGCACTCAAATTACACAACTTAAGGTCGTTTTTATTTTCCGCAACCAAAGTAAAGTGGATTCGATATTTGTTCGTGGAAGTCAGAGGGGAAGAGTTTGGTATCTTTTACTTAATATACAGTTTCGTCTTCTACCACACTTACAACTAGCCTTCCATCATTCTGTTGTGACCCTCTGCTATGAGATGGAAATGTAGACGGAAATGAGATTGGGCTTTAAATGAACAACCCATAAACAGAAAACTGCACTTAATCCTTTTTTCTACTTGTGTTAGCAAAAGGACATGAAAGAAGACGTAAGTCCAGACATATTGCACCTCTAGAAGAATTTGTGCTAGGCAATAATCTGGGTTTTGCTCGAAGTGAGGGACCATCTTTTGATACTGGACAATTTGCTTGATGGAAATGAAGAGTTTGAGACGTATAGTATGTACCCAAGTTACTTTGTTTTCAGAGTCAATCAAAGCAACATTGTATGCAGTTTACTTTTCTATTCAAGAAAAGGAAATTAGTCTAACTCATTGTATGAGTCATTATTATCCTTATACCAAAAAACAGACAAAGACGTCACAAGAAAAGATAACTGAAGACCAATATCTCTTATGAATATAGACATAAAACCTCATTAAAATACTAGGAAAGCAAGTCCAGCAACATATAGAGATAATTATACAAAGTGATCAAGTAGGATATATTCCACTGCAAGGTTTGTAGAACGTTCAAAAATCTCTTATTCAAATGTAACTTGTCAATAGAATTGAAAATAAAAACCACATGATCATCTCATTAGACACAAAAAAAATTTGACAAAATCCAATATCCATTCATGATAAAAACAATTAATAAACTAAGAACAGAAGGGAACTTTTTAACCAGATTAAAAACATATATTAAAAACCCACAGCTAACATTATATTTATTGGTGAAAAATTAGGTCTTTCTCCATAAGACTGTGGACAAGAAAGGGATATATGCTCTCTCTACTTTTTTTTTTTTTTTTAACATCTTTATTGGGGTATAATTGCTTTACAATGGTGTGTTAGTTTCTGCTTTATAACAAAGTGAATCAGTTATACATATACATATGTTCCCATATCTCTTCCCTCTTGCGTCTCCCTCCCTCCCACCCTCCCTATCCCACCCCTCCAGGCTGTCACAAAGCACCGAGTCAATATCCCTGTGCCATGCAGCTGCTTCCCACTAGCTATCTACCTTACTACCTTAGTGTGTATATGTCCATGACTCTCTCTCGCCCCGTCACAGCTCACCCTTCTCCCTCCCCATAACCTCAAGTCCGTTCTCTAGGAGGTCTGCGTCTTTATTCCTGCCTTACCCCTAGGTTCTTCATGACATTTTTTTTTTCTTAAATTCCATATATATGTGTTAGCATACGGTATTTGTCTTTTTCTTTCTGACTTACTTCACTCTGTATGACAGACTCTAGGTCTATCCACCTCATTACAAGTAGCTCAATTTCGTTTCTTTTTATGGCTGAGTAATATTCCATTGTATATATGTGCCACATCTTCTTTATCCATTCATCCGATGATGGGCACTTAGGTTGTTTCCATCTCCGGGCTATTGTAAATAGAGCTGCAATGAACATTTTGGTACATGACTCTTTTTGAATTTTGGTTTTCTCAGGGTATATGCCCAGTAGTGGGATTGCTGGGTCATATGGTAGTTCTATTTGTAGTTTTTTAAGGAACCTCCATACTGTTCTCCATAGTGGCTGAACCAATTCACATTCCCACCAGCAGTGCAAGAGGGTTCCCTTTTCTCCACACCCTCTCCAGCATTTATTGTTTCTAGATTTTTTGATGATGGCCATTCTGACTGGTGTGAGATGATATCTCATTGTAGTTTTGATTTGCAGTTCTCTAATGATTAATGATGTTGAGCATTCTTTCATGTGTTTGTTGGCAGTCTGTATATCTTCTTTGGAGAAATGTCTATTTAGGTCTTCTGCCCATTTTTGGATTGGGTTGTTTGTTTTTTTGTTATTGAGCTGCATGAGCTGCTTGTAAATTTTGGATATTAATCCTTTGTCGGTTGCTTCATTTACAAATATTTTCTCCCATTCTGAGGGTTGTCTTTTGGTCTTGTTTGTGGTTTCCTTTGCTGTGCAAAAGCTTTGAAGTTTCCTTAGGTCCCATTTGTTTATTTTTGTTTTTATTTCCATTACTCTAGGAGGTGGGTCAGAAAGGATCTTGCTGTGATTTATGTCATAGAGTGTTCTGCCTATGTTTTCCTCTAAGAGTTTGATAGTTTCTGGCCTTATATTTAGGTCTTTAATCCATTTTGAGCTTATTTTTGTGTATGGTGTTAGGGAGTGATCTAATCTCATACTTTTACATGTACCTGTCCAGTTTTCCCAGCACCACTTATTGAAGAGGCTGTCCTTTCTCCACTGTACATTCCTGCCACCTTTATCAAAGATAAGGTGTCCATATGTGCATGGGTTTATCTCTGGGCTTTCTATCCTGTTCCATTGATCTATCTTTCTGTTTTTGTGCCAGTACCATACCGTCTTGATAACTGTAGCTTTGTAGTATAGTCTGAAGTCAGGGAGCCTGATTCCTCCAGTTCGGTTTTTCGTTCTCAAGATTGCTTTGGCTATTCGGGGTCTTTTGTGTTTCCATACAAATTGCAAATTTTTTTGTTCTAGTTCTGTGAAAAATGCCAGTGGTAGTTTGATAGGGATTGCATTGAATCTATAGATTGCTTTGGGTAGTAGAGTCATTTTCACAATGTTGATTCTTCCAATCCAAGAACATGGTATATCTCTCCATCTATTTGTATCATCTTTAATTTCTTTCATCAGTGTCTTATAATTTTCTGCATACAGGTCTTTTGTCTCCTTAGGTAGGTTTATTCCTAGATATTTTATTCTTTTTGTTGCAATGGTAAATGGGAATGTTTTCTTGATTTCACTTTCAGATGTTTCATCATTAGTATATAGGAATGCCAGAGATTTCTGTGCATTAATTTTGTATCCTGCCACTTTACCAAATTCATTGATTAGCTCTAGTAGTTTTCTGGTAGCATCTTTAGGGTTCTCTATGTATAGGATCATGTCATCTGCAAACAGTGACAACTTTACTTCTTCTTTTCTGATTTGGATTCCTTTTATTTCCTTTTCTTCTCTGATTGCTGTGGCTAAAACTTCCAAAACTATGTTGAATAAGAGTGGTGAGAGTGGGCAACCTTGTCTTGTTCCTGATCTTAGTGGAAATGCTTTCAGTTTTTCACCATTGAGGATGATGTTTGCTGTGGGCTTGTCATATATGGCCTTTATTATGTTGAGGAAAGTTCCCTCTATGCCTACTTTCTGCAGGGTTTTTATCATAAATGGGTGTTGAATTTTGTCAAAAGCTTTCTCTGCATCTATTGAGATGATCATGTGGTTTTTCTTCTTCAATTTGTTAATATGGTTTATCACATTGATAGATTTGCGTATATTGAAGAATCCTTGCATTCCTGGAATAAACCCCACTTGATCATGGTGTATGATCCTTTTAATGTGCTGTTGGATTCTGTTTGCTAGTATTTTGTTGAGGATTTTTGCATCTATGTTCATCAGTGATATTGGCCTGTAGTTTTCTTTCTTTGTGACATCCTTGTCTGGTTTTGGTATCAAGGTGATGGTGGCCTCGTAGAAGGAGTTTGGGAGTGTTCCTCCCTCTGCTATATTTTGGAAGAGTTTGAGAAGGATAGGTGTTAGCTCTTCTCTAAATGTTTGATAGAATTCGCCTGTGAAGCCATCAGGTCCTGGGCTTTTCTTTGTTGGAAGATTTTTAATCACAGTTTCAATTTCAGTGCTTGTGATTGGTCTGTTCATATTTTCTATTTCTTCCTGATTCAGTCTTGGCAGGTTGTGCATTTCTAAGAATTTGTCCATTTCTTCCAGATTGTCCATTTTATTGGCATAGAGTTGCTTGTAGTAATCTCTCATGATCTCTTTTATTTCTGCAGTGTCAGTTTTTGCTCTCTCTACTTTGATACAACATTATACTGGAAGTTCTAGCTAGGGCAATTCAAGAAGAAAAAGAATTAAAATATTCATTTGGAAAGAAAAATGTAAAATTATTTCTAGTTGTAGATGATATGTCTATTTATATAAAAAATTCTAAGAAATCCAATGAAAATCATTAGAAATAATAAATAAGTTCAGCACATTTGCAGGATATAAGCTCAATACACAAAATTCATTTGTATTTCAATACGCCTGTAATGAACAATATGATAATGATTAAGAAAACAATTCCATGTACAACAGCATCAAATAGAATAAAATACTTAGGAATAAATTTAACAAAAGAAATGCAAAACCTGTTCTGAAAATTTGAAAATATTGTTGAAAGAAATGAAAGAAAATCTAAATAAAATGGGGAAATCTCCCATGGTTATGTATCAAAATATTTGATTTTGTAAAGATGGCAATACTCCCTAGATTGATGTACAGGTTCAATGCAAATCTTATCAGAATCTCAGCTGACATTCTTGTAGAAATTGACACACTGTGAAAAGATTGCGCTACCAAAAAAATGGTTATTTTTAATAGAACCAATTAGGCCTTTGCAATATCGGAGCAGCTCTCCTTTTATCAGCTGTAGGTCAAAAGAAGCAGAAGCCAAGTGCATTGGGTATCCAGTGACTATCTCAAAGGCTGCGAGTTTATGTGTTCCAATGGGTGGATCTAAATCCTAGAAGCACCAATGACAATACCTTTGGCCAAGGTATTTGGAGGGTCTCTGCAAATTTTGCTAATTGAGTCTTAGTAATGTCATTAGTTCATTTGACTAAACAAGAGGGATTGAGAGTGGTAAGCCTAGGTATAGTGTTGTAAAACTGGCCAAACAGCACAGACTTCTCAGAGCACTTGGCCAGTAAAATGGGCTTCTCAAGCACTGTGAAGTTCCAGAGGAGTTTCCCAGGTAAGAATAATCTTCTCCAAAGAGATTTTAGCCACAGAAGAGACAGTGGCCTGTCTGTAAGGGAAGGCTTCAGTTCAGTGTGACAACATACAGACCATGATTGAGACATGTTTATATCCATCAGACAGAGGAAGTTGTATGAAATCCATTTGCCAGACCTTGAATGGTCCACTAGGCAGCTGAACATGCCTGGTAGCAGTACAAACAGTCATCTCTGGGTTGTACTTTTGGCAAGTGGGACAAGTGAGGTAGACACTTTCTGCAGCCTTATGTTGCTTCCACAACATTCCAAAACCGTGAGCTATTCTGAAAGCATATCTACTATCTGTACAAATATTGGCAGTTTTGTCTTTGGCTGAAGTACAAGCTTGTGTAAAAGTATGTAATTGAGTCTGCTGGGCCAAAGTGGCCATAGGTAAAAAGCCTATCTTAGCAGCAAGAGGAGCTGTAAGAGCATATCCAGCATGATACTTGCCATTGTCACCTTTTAAATAAGAACCATCAATGAACCATGGTTCATTCATCAATGAATCATGGTTCATTCATGGTCAGCAATACCCAAATGAGTTTCCTACCGATCATTATAAGGAGTCAGGAGGTGAGCCATCAGCATTAAGCACCTGTGAGGGAATTCATCCGTGATGCAGGAAAACGAGTAACGGGGTTAAAGTTACTACCATGTGAAAGAGTCATGTGAGGAGTTCTTATAGGTGGTGACGTGGCTGGCTGAGAATTGAGAGTGATGAGAAATTCAGGCAGGCTTCTACTGCATGAGATACAAAAATGGGTTCAGGGGATCCCAAAGTAATGTCCTTGGTGGTCCTAACCTAAAGGACAGTGGCCATGGTGGCCCTAAGGCCAGGGAGGTATCCCCCTATCATAGGGTCCAGTTACTGGCTATAATATCCTGTGGGTTGATGGTGGTCCCCACCTTTTTGGGTGAATACCCCAGGGACATCCTCTCCCTTTTCATATACAAAAAAGGAAACAGGGCTTCCCTGGTGGTGCAGTGGTGGAGAGTCCGCCTGCCGATGCAGGGGATGCGGGTTCGTGCCCCGGTCCAGGAAGATCCCACATGCCGCAGAGCGGCTGGGCCCGTGAGCCATGGCCGCTGAGCCTGCGCGTCTGGAGCCTGTGCTCCGCAACGGGAGAGGCCATAGCAATGAGAGGCCCGCATACCGCAAACAAAAAAGGAAACAGAGAATCTGACAATTTGCGTGTCCAAGGGCAGGCGCGTCCATCAAACCCTCCTTTAAATCCTCAAAGGCTACCTTGTCCTGTTCATCCCATAAAATTGGATTGGGGTGGTTGTTGTTGAGTAGAACATACAGAGGTTTGACTATAAGAGAGAAATTTGGAATCCAATACCAGCTAGCTTGAGAAAAGCTCATAGCTGTGACTTAATTTTGAGTTTGGGAAACTTAGGACACCATGAAATTGACCTGGATCTAGGTATAGCCCTTGTTCTGATATCAGATGCCCTAAATATCAAACGTGGGTTTGAGCAAATTGCAATTTTTTTTTTCCCTTGGTGACTTTATGTCCCTCTAAGACTAAAAGCTTTAGCAAGTAAGTAGGTGCTGTTTTCCCATGAGGAGGCTTGAGAAAGAGAAAAAAGAACGAAATCATCCATATATTGCAGCAAAGTAGAACCCTTAGGGAACTTTATATCATCTAGACCAGCCTTCAGAATTTGTGAGAAATAAGGACTCTCAGTAAATCCCCGAGGCGTTACTGCCCAGGTAAATTGTTTTTCTTCCCAAGTGAATGCGCACAGGTATTGGCAAGCTTCATCAACTGGAATACTAAAGGATGCACTGCATAAATAAATTATAGCAAAGAATTTGCTTCCAGTAGGAATGGATTTTAGTAGGGTATGAGATTAGCAATAACAGGGTGTCAAGGGATAAAAATGTTGTTTATTGCTTAGAGATCCTTGACAAATCTCTATCCTCAGCCCTCAGATTTTCTCACTGGTAAAATGGGAGTGTTACAGAGGGTAGTACAAGGTGTAATGATAATCTATTATGGGCTTTATACATTGAAAGATTTCTTTAATTGTAGGATATTGATTAATTCTGGGGAGAGGCTGTGAGGTATCTATTTGAACCTTGATGGGAGGTATGCTGTGAATTTTGCCAATATTAGTTGGAAATTTTGCCCTTAAGGAGGGTGGTAGCCGATTCAAAAGGCAAATGATCAGTATTTCCGTAATCAGTTCTAGTACCTTCAGAAACAGAACAAGTAAAAGATGTCAAGGCGGGGGCTTCCCTGGTGGCTCAGTGGTTGAGGGTCCGCCTGCCGATGCAGGGGACGCGGGTTCGTGCCCCGGTCCAGGAGGATCCCGCGTGCCGCGGTGCGGCTGGGCCCGTGGGCCGTGGCCGCTGGGCCTGCGCGTCCGGAGCCTGTGCTCCGCGGCAGGAGAGGCCACAGCGGTGAGAGGCCCGCGTACCGCAAAAAAAAAAAAAAAAAAAAAAAGATGTCAAGGGGGCATTTAATTCACCTTGTTGGCTGCTTTGATGACCACTGTCAAATTCCAGAATTATTTCCCCCTTTCAGGAGAAACAAACCCCAGCATGATACTATTCTAAGAAGTCCCGGCCTAATAAATGGATAAGGGTGGAGGAACTCAGGAGAAAAGAGTGTGTATCTCTCAGAGGGCCTAAACAAATGGAATAAGTTCAGAGACAGGAACTTCTTGAGGTTCATTAGAGATCCCACTATTTGAATTCTTTTAGTATTCTGAGGCAGGAACTGCTTTATAGTAGTAGGGTTAAGCACCCAGAGTGTGGCTCTGGTGTCAATTAGGACTGGAAGAGATTCATCCCCAATCTGGAGAAATTTTTCTCCAAACCCATTAAGAGGGAGGATTGAGAAGACCCCTGTGGTTTCTCAGAGCCTCATCACTGTGAATTGGGCGGACGTTGGCAAGTCCAGATAGAGGGCTGAATGTGCCTAATATATTTAAATTTGTAACAATCTCCTGCCCAGTGTCAACTCTTTGCAATAATAGCAGAAACTAGGAGGGTTTTGGTTTTATTTAGGGACCTTCATTTGCTGGATTTGAAGATTAAGAATATTGGTGGTTTTCCTTTGAGGTGACTCATGTAGATTATGAGAGAATTGGTTTTGCCAGATTAACTAATTCTGGAGTGCACATAGTCTTCCATTCATACCTGGTCCTTCTTTCTAGAAAGGAAAGGTCCAAAGAAGGACCAGTCATTTTTTCAATAATAATCTGATGTTGATTGTAATAAATATGAACACATTTTATCAGGTTTTTGTGGGCAAAAAAAAAAAAAAAAGGTCAGTGATCCAGAAAAAAGTGTTCAAAAAACATAATGTAAGAAATATTTGAAAAATATGACAAAGGGTAAGAAATCTAGCTAGAGAGTTAAATTTCCATGTAGAAGAAAACAAGAAACAGAAAGAGCTCTTTTGTGGCATGAGGAAAGTGGCCCAGGCTTAATTACATAATCGTGGAATACAAAGAGTGGGAACATTTATATTTTAGAAAAGCAGCATAAAGAGTATCCTTTGAATTTACAGTTCTGCCATTAAATTCCTCTTTGATTTAGGGAAGCCCTCCATCTTGTGGTGCCTCAGTTTCCACATTCATGAGAGAGTTAAACGATATGGCCATTAAAGTTTCCTTTGAGACAAAAAGTCTAAGTCGTCTTATGCAAATAAAGTCTATTTGAATTTTCACTTGTACCACTGGAAAAGAACCTTGGAACAGGAACAAACAACTAGGATCATGAGTAACAATATTACAACATCAAGAACAAATCTATAAAGGGCAAAAGAACATCAGAGTCCTTCTTTGGCACTCTAGTGGCAGGGATATATGACAGTGTATTGAGCGACATTGAGAAAGAGTTGAGTGACTTCAGCTTGTATAGTGGATAAAAGGACACACACTAAAACATAAGGTATAGATCCTTAGAGATTGGGAACAGATTTAGTACAAGATATGAAAGTCCTTGTATTCAACAATAGACAAATGATTTCTACCCTTTTCAAGAAAATGTTTAAAAATCTCAGAAAAGACATCTGTCTAATATTTGTCATTTATTCACTGGCTGTGTAAAACGGAATTTTATTTCATCTGTGTCGCTAATTTCCTTTTCTAAAAAAATTAATAATTGCAAAATAACAATGAAATACGTGGAAAGCACCTAAAGAAAAATGCCGTACAAATGCAAAGTGATATCAGCAACATTAAGAAATTATTAAATATTACTGGAATTCACCAAGTTGCATGTTTTCCAATTTCTTGTTTCCACCCACACAAATTGTCCTGAAGGAAAATGCACCAAATTAAAATTCAAGACATTTGGAAAACTATTCAGAACTTTGCAAAACTGTCATTATTTAAGCAGTTTAGAAAAAAAATGTGCTTTAAAAAACAGCCGATGTACATAAAAAAGAATTAGGTTGGTGCCGAGCACCTCATCGGAATGCAGAGAGGGGGAAAAACACTAAACAAGTCAGATTAATGTAGAGAAATGGGTTGTTTTCCCAGAATCACTTGGTAATCAGGTAATGCATCACATTATCCAGTCATCTCTGACAGGAAGTTTGCTTTATCCTACCTTGACTAAGAAGAGTGGTAAAACCGTATCGTATGAAATTATAGGTTTTCAAATTGAATGATACTATTTCACATCCTCCATGGCAGGGCTTTTACAAATTGTTAATCTCCTGGTAAACATTCCTACAACTAACACACAATTATTATTTACAAGCAAAGTGAAGGTGTTAGAGAAATGTGACAGATAGTTATCATGCATAAGTTGCCTGCTGTCTCTTGGAACTAGAAAAAGAGACATTGCATCTCCTACAGGCATCCTAAAAGGAATATTGATAGGTAAATAGAATAACTGAACATCTGGTAAATTACCATTTCAATGAATCATGTCCCTCCTAAATTCAGGAGATAGTATCTTTCAGGAAAGTAGGAAAGTTGGGAAATGTTTATGAAAGCATTCTAAAAATGAATTAAGAAAACGCTGATGACCTTTAATACTGAGAGTTCTTATTTAGAAGTGGAAAAGGGTATTTTTTTCCTTCATATGTAGCAAATGGTGTAGTTCTTATTATATGAGCATGGGTATCATAGAACACGGCACATAGCTAAGCTTCCTCTTTATCAAGTGTGGACATAAAGAAACACAATAGTTCTTCAAAGCAGATACCAGAACCTGGAAAGGCAACCAAGAGACTACCCAGTTGTGATTGTTACATGAACATTTATACCAACAAACATGAAAAGCAAAATATCCCATATGCCAGAGAGTGAATACAATATATTCAGATTATTTTCAAACAAAATTCGTCATGGTTTTCATGTACCCATAATATATTATTTTTCTATTATCAATTGCATATATGATATTTAATAGTCGTGTACTTTTAAAAGCAATTATTTTGTTTATGAATCTTCATGGGCTGGTAATGTCCTTTTTATGCTCTCAATTTTTCATTAATAAAATGCTAATGAATGTTCTTGGACAATTTTTTTAAGAGTTCAATACTTCACTTTGGGAAGTACATCACCTAAGTTTTTGTAAGAAAAACTTTGACCTTCCCTACAGTTCTGTAGAAATTTCATAGAGAAAATTGTGATCTGTATGATTTCTGATGCTAGATAGGAACCTTAAACATGTGTTTGGCAAAATCTCTGAATGTTTAGGTAACCCACATCAGGCACGTGTCACTATTTACTCTTCATCTTTTCATTTCCACATTGTATATATTATATGAGATCCTAGTAACTTAGGATCTAAGTAACTCAGGTTTTAGCTTTTCAGTTAGGATGCAATAACCTTAAACAAGATTAAAATGTTTCAAGGCATTTTACTGGTTTTAAGTCACCTATATAGTTTTATATAAGGTAATCTAATACAAAGATTCCTCAATAAATATGTTTAGTAGAATGAATTGTATTTTAATGGAAATTTTTCACCTTCTGGATAATGGGTTTTATTTTTTTCATTTTTATTTAAGTACAGTTGATTTACAATGTTGTGTTAATTTTTGGTGTACAACAAAGTGATTCTTTTTCATATTCTTTTCCATGATGGTTTATCACAGGATATTGAATATAGCTCCCTGTGCCATACAGTAGGACCTTGTCCTTTACCCATCCTATAAGTAATAGTTTGCACCTGCTAGTCCCAAACTCCTAATCCAACCCCCCCCCCCCAGCCCCACTGGCAAGCACAAGTCTGTTCTCTGCGTGTCTGTTTCTGTTTTGTAGACAAGTTCGCTTGTGTCATCATTTAGATTCCACATATATTCATTTTTATTAATAAATTAATTCATTCGATCAACAAAACTTTTAGTGCACTTCATCTGCCAAGCACTGAATTCAGTGTTGGAGTTGTAGAGGTGAGGATTGTCCGTTGTTTTCAAGGAACTCACAAGAATCATTCATCTCTAATCTTTTCAAACTACCCGTACTGAAGCATGGAGTATAGAACTGCTTAATTGCAGTGATCCCCTTGTCCTATTCCATTATACTTTATTATCCAACCAACCAATAGTCTGTGTTTCTCATACAGTAAATGGCAGGTCAGCCATCAAGCCAATTCTTTAGACCTCTGGTTTTTCACTTCCTTGCTTTTTCACTTGCCTGCTTTCTTGCAGCTTCACTGAGTCCTCCGAAATTCAGTGTCTTAAAGGGATATTCAATTAACTCTAGCCTGCTGTAATAATGCAGTTATGGTACACAAAGCAGGCACATAAGTATCACTGCTGTTAAAAATCATCTCTGGCATCTTTCTGACTAGTGTTTCAACCAGAGCAATTTGACACAGCAACACAATCCAATAAACCAATTTGTGGCAAATAAGGGATTACCTTCGGTGTGTAAAGACTAAGGAATAATTCTGGGGCTTTAAGGCAGGTGACAGGTACCTTCTTGGTTGGGGAATAGTTAGGCTTATCTGAGTATGAATCAATAAATGAATGGATGCAGTGTTATTCATCTTTCATTTCCCAGCACATGTTATTAGACCTGGCCTATAGTAGGTTCTTTCCTATTTTCTTGATCTGAAGGCCATTTGAATATTAAACACTCAACTCCTATGAAATATCCCTGCAATATAATAAAATACCTTTCTTTGACACTAAAAACCTATTCTCATATTTCTTTTCCTGGTAGGTTTGCAATTTGACACGACCCATGCTTTACCCTTTTTTGAAATTGCCTCTAATAATTTTAAAATATTGTTTATAATATATAGCAGGGCTTCAAATAATATTCCATTTCTAATTATAAAATCTAAAGAATACAAAAATATCGAAACCAAATTTTTTTTTTTTAAGAAGATGTTGGGGGTAGGAGTTTATTAATTAATTTATTTTTGCTGTGTTGGGTCTTCGTTTCTGTGCGAGGGCTTTCTCTAGTTGTGGCAAGCAGGGGCCACACTTCCTCGCAGTGCGCGGGCCTCTCACTATTGCGTCCTCTCTTGTTGCGGAGCACAGGCTCCAGACGCGCAGGCTCAGTAGTTGTGGCTCACGGGCCTAGTTGCTCCGCGACATGTGGGATCCTCCCAGGCCAGGGCTCGAACCCGTGTCCCCTGCATTAGCAGGCAGATTCTCAACCACTACGCCACCAGGGAAGCCCCTAGAGTCCAATATGAAAAGTCTTCAAGACAAACATTTTCTTGCAAACAGAACCATTTCTTCAGGGATAGTTCTATAACCAGGAGTGCATGAAACCCTGGGGATAATGAAACGATTTTATTTTCCATTTGTTTAGGAAAGGCCAGAAGGCTATTTATGTACAAATGGGTTTATTAACAAAACTGAAAAAGCAATAACCTCACCTGTACAGTGATCAGTGGAGCCAGAGATAATGGAAAACCAATTTTATATAAAAAGAAATTTTATGGCTCTCATGACTAACTTTGATTTTTTTTAATAATGATTCCATTTGATGTCTCTCTTTTTTTTTCTGTTTACATATATCTTTCTGCACTTCTTTTTAAACTAAATGAAAAAATATTTAGATAAAGTATTTTTTCTTGCATGAGTATTGCCAAACATGAAAAAGCCTCTTGCAAATTAATAAAACTCTAGAACATTAATGCTGCTCACTATAATTGTGAAGTATTAATTTGGTGACTTTACTAAGTTATATCCTTATCAGCATATGTCCTTAGCCAAGTTTGCAATGGCCATTGCAATCTATCCTTTCAAAGTAAGTTATGCATTTTAATGAAAGGTCTACAAGAAAGATGAACTGGCTATTTCCAGCACTTGTAACTCTGGGCATGGGCTATAAAAGGAAGAAAAAATTTAGGGAGGAAGAAATTTCTAAAATCAATTACTTTATGTTTGCAAAAGTGAAATGTAAACTCTACAGTTATGTCTATATGCATGAGATTGAACATTACAAAAAAACAATTTAAATGTGTTAATAACATTAAATTAATTTTCAGTAGAAATGCTATTATGTATTAAAAACTTCATTTTGCCAGACAGTTGATTCCTGTTTCATAGGAAATATAGTAAATAGGTTATTATTTGTCTTTTAAAATTAAATATAGATGGTTATCATCAAGTCTAGATCTCAGACTCTATCCATTTTTAGGCTGACCATGTCCAAATAAGACTCCACTTATACTGCCTAATAATTTAATTTGATTGTGTTTGACTAGTAAATATGACCAACCTGATGAAACATGCCACAAATGCCTTTCAGAGATCTGGTAATTGTTAATTTGATGATTCTGTGTATAGTCTGAGACAATATAATTGTTAAAAATTGATAGAATACTGAATGTTTATATTAAAAATGGATAAAGAAATAAATTTGAGAAATTAAATATTGATAAAATTAGACATGTTACAATTAGCAAAAGAAGTAACTTAGAGATATAATGAGTTCAGGAGAGCAAAAAGGCAAACTGGGTTGAAGTAGAGAAAGAGGGCAAATGATCAGTTGGCTTAGCAAAGGGATGGGTAAAGCAGGAGACTGAATGAACTGTCAGAAAAAAAGGTAGAAATGAGATCAGTTAAGATAAAAATCCCATGAGATACTTCTGAGTAATTTTTGTTAGAATATGAAATGTGAATGTATCATATGACATGAAATTTGCATGAACTATTCAAAGAAATATTTTAAATAAATATGTATTAAATTTATTATTAAAATTACTTACTAAATAAAAAAATAAATAACAAATTTGGTCATCTTTTAAAGTTGGCAGTGAACATCTAAAAATATTTTTCTATAAATGATCTAATATCCACAGTATCCCTCACTTTAAAAAGTGCCAAAGGAGTGCAATGTGGATAATTAAAGGTAAGATGAAACTATTACAAAGAGTGGTAAAATACATGAATGAACTTCCTACAGAGAATAGAAATTTGTTAGTAGACTAAGCAATTCTTTCAGCACAGACAGTGTGAGAGACTTTTTTTTTCAAGGAAATTAAAGAATTCCATATGCTAGTCAGTGGAAGGGAAAATGCTGGGACTACAAGCAATACTGAATTAATTTATAAAGAAAGGTGCTTAGATTTAATTTCCAATACTTAAAGGAAAAATTATTATTCACTTTTTGGAACATTTGATTGCAGTTTTTCTTGATGTCTTCCAGATCCTTAATTCCATGAGTTTATGAACAGAGAACCTTAAAAAAAAAAAAAAAAAAAAAAAAGTAAGCAGGTAAACACAAGACGCTTTTAAATTCCTGAAGAAAAGTTCTCTTTTCTCATTTTTAAAGTGATTTATTTTTCGCTCCCAGTGGTTTTCAGCACTTTTTGGAGGATCATGGATGCTTTTCATTAATCTGATAAAAATATCCATTCTTAACCCCCAAAATCCTCTTCCTCAGAATATTTTGCAAATAACTTAGGGAATGTTCACACATCCTCTGAGGTCAATAGCCACTGATGTAAACTGTATGTCCTAGGGGCTAGAGTAGGAACAAATGCTATACTAGTTTTGCAGAAGCATCAAAGCGTCCATATTC
This sequence comes from Aethalodelphis obliquidens, assembly GCF_003676395.1. Classification (NCBI taxonomy): domain Eukaryota; kingdom Metazoa; phylum Chordata; class Mammalia; order Artiodactyla; family Delphinidae; genus Aethalodelphis; species Aethalodelphis obliquidens. Next base: position 3,457,486 of record NW_020837961.1, on the reverse strand, counting down.
ATCTTCCCTACTGCACACTGGGATCCAAGGAAATCATTTAAGTTTGATTTACATGGCTGAGAAAATGGAAGACTTGAGAACTGACCAGAGATTTAGGGTTGTTTGCAGACCACCATTCTGTATCATCCATTTCAAGATATCTATTAGCCCCTCCCAGTCTTTTAATTTATTTCCCCCAACTTGTCTAAATTATTTACACAAGAAAAAGAACCACAAAGGTATTTTTCAGATTTTTAAGCATATTCATTAGTTATCTAAACCATTGCAGCTAGGATATTTTTAAAGCCTATATTTTGGAAAATAAATTTAAATTGTTATTGCGTAGCAAAGTATCAAAAACCAAAAATTGGATATTTGTCAACTGTACAATCTTATGTTGCAGAAATGAAGATAAAACTTAAGTATATTCCTGGATGAAGTTTTGTCTGAATAATTTAGATTTTTTTCAGCATAATTTTATGTCCACTGGGTAATGCTTATGACTATATTGCATACAAAATAGTTACAATTCTGGTCAATTCAAAAATAACTAGTAAACAATCTTTTAAAACTGATGCCTTTTTTAGTATCATGAAAATTCTCTTACTGTTAAAACTTTACATTTTTTGTTTTGAGCCATACAGTGCAAAACATGTATGTCTTCAATTGGACCTATAATAAACTGACGATCTTGTTATTATTTCAATATTATCCAGTATGATTTTAATATAACAATGCAACACTTTACTTTCCTACTGGTCAAACAGTTAAACACAGTTAATACTCTAAAATTGGAAGGTTCTATGAGTTCCACTCAACGTTGGGAGATATTATTCTTTTGAGTTTTTATACTGTGCTTTTTCTAAGTTTAAAAACACCTATTGGGCTTCCCTGGTGGCGCAGTGGTTGAGAGCCCGCCTGCCGATGCAGGGGACACGGTTTTGTGCCCCGGTCCGGGAAGATCTCACATGCCGCGGAGCAGCTGGGCCCGTGAGCCATGGCCGCTGAGCCTGTGCATCCGGAGCCTGTGCCCTGCAACGGGAGAGGCCACAACAGTGAGAGGCCCGCGTACCACAAAAATAAATAGATAAATAAATAAATAAATAAAACACCTATTCAACTACACATCTTTAGATAAACCCTTTCAAATAATTAAAAGACTCTTGGACAAATTACATTTGAGTTAAGCAGCTTCGGAGAAGGGTTAAGAGCATAGTAAAACTACTTCATTTAGCATCCTTTTCATTTTGCAGTTTCTATGGCACTAGTATTAGTATCGCACGAAAGAATGCTGGTAAGCGGTTTGGATGCTCTGTAATTTTAAAACAGTAAATGCAATTAAGCTTGGTTAAATATATCTCTCTTCAGCACTTGGCAACCTCTTTAAAGATATGCCAAAGTAGAGAAAAGTACTTAGGGACGCTTTCTCAGCAACATTGTAGTACAATCAGGGAAGGAAATATTTCGCCAAACAGAGGAGTCCTCACATGCAAATCTGTGCTTTTGTTACTTTCTCTTACCAAAAATATTCTGTAAAAAAATGCTTTTGGAGGAAAATAAAGTATTTTTTGTGACAAATTTGGCATAAAGATCACTTTCACAGGGCTTCACTGGTGGCGCAGTGGTTGAGAGTCCGCCTGCCGATGCAGGGGACACGGGTTCGTGCCCCGGTCCGGGAGGATCCCACATGCCGCGGAGCGGCTGGGCCCGTGAGCCATGGCCGCTGAGCCTGTGCGTCCGGAGTCCCTGCTCTGCAATGGGAGGCCCGCGTACCGCGAAAAACAACAACAAAAAAAGATCACTTTTACAAAAAAAGTGACTTTTCCAAAATATAACTATGTGAAATGTTTTATTCACATATTTGAGTATCCAAGACTATAAAGAAATCTATTTCTTTGGTGAAATCTATTTCCCATGGGTAAACTGACATTAGTAGGGAGAGTCTTCCTTTCCTTTTTCCTTTAATTAAGCTTGCTGAACTCTGCTTTTATGCTAACAATGGTTTTGGAGGATTTCATCCAAGTGGAACTCCTTCTTGTTCTCTGTGAATTTCACTGGGAATTGTAGTTTCCTCTACTATCCTCAGTATTTATTAACATCGTAAGATCTATTCTTGGAAACTTAATTTTAAATGTGTTCATCTAGAGAGAGTTAATATAGTGGAAACATGAGTAAGCTCATTAATGAAACTGATCAATCAATCTTTCATTGAAAAACAGAATTAAAAGTCCAGTGGTAAGCTAAGCCTACATGACCCACTGTTTTGGTGAGTAAGAAGCATATTGTAGCATCTTGTGGAACCATCCAAAACTGCCAGGTTTATATCAGAAATAATAGACAGATAATGACCCTTTAAAACTGGTGACACTTGTGTGACATCCTTGGAGGTCCAGTGGTTAAGACTTCACCTTCCAATGCAGAGGGTGCAGGTTCAACCCCTGGTCAGGGAGCTAAGATCCCACATGTCTTGTGGTCAAAAAACCAAAACATAAAACAGAAGCAATATTGTAACAAATTCAATGAAGACTTTAAAAATGGTCCACATCAAAAACGTCTTTATAAAAAATAAAAATTGTGACACTTGCTGCAGAGTATCTGTTTGTTTCTTATCCATGCGATTCTAAGGGTCTGAGGACACATGTAGCCTACATACAGTGCAAGTAAATAATTACCCAACAGCACTTATTTAGCAAATATGCATTAGTAGCCTGTTATATGGCAAGTGTTAGATTTAGATTCTAGTGGAAGAAACATACAATAAACAAGTGAACGAAAAAATTAGTACATGAAAATTTGGGAGGTGCCAGGTGGCCAACTCATGCTGCCATTTCAGAAAATAACAGGGATGGTCTCAGCTCCTTAACCTAAAAGGGTAGGGAAAGGCCCAGCTAAGAAAGTAATTTTTAGGCTGGTTTCTGATTCCAGCTGAGAAGGTCCTAGGTACATACAAAGGTAGGTAAAAGCATTTCTATACAAAAGCAATCATCAAAAGAGCATATAGTACTGACTCCATATAGTATGCCAGACACTATACAAGGTCAATGCAGAATTGCTTTTTATTGCACTTTACTCACATTTTTTTTTCATTATCTTACACAGCAAGTCAAAAACGGAACATTGGATTTAAGTGATTCTGTCTTCACAGCTTTGTAAAGAATGTTTTCTCCTATTCAGGCCACAGATTCTCTCTTCTTAGCATCATAGACTATCAATTAAAACTAGGTGAGAAACAATAGAGGTTGAAAAAAGGCCCATTAATATCTCTGGCATTTCTGCTGATGGTAATTGCACTTCGTTTTGCTCTGGTGTGGTGGTGAATGCATTTAGAGTCTCAAATCATTAATGCCTCAGTTCTGAAATTAATAAACCTGGTAAATGACACCCGATGTAAGAATGTAAATTGTATACTCTGTAAAAACTATAACTCACATCTATATATATTTTGTTGCATTTACATTAGAATCACTTTCTAGGAAAGAAAAACGTATATCCTTTATTTTAATAATTAAATGAGTATATGACTCAGGGTTAAAAAGTCTATTGTCCCTTCTACCGTTTAACTAAGTTATTATTTCTTGGATTGTATAGCTATATGAGAAGAGTAAGGGATAATTATTATGTAATCAGTCAAATAAAAATCTGATACCAGTTCTTCTACTGAGTTCTCTTACCATGTTCACAATGTTTCAAACCTCGTCCAACTTAGATAACAGATTTTTGAGCAAGAAATAAAATTGTGCTCCCAAAGGTAATAAGAACTCAATTTTGGGTCATGTGTACCCTGATCTGGGTCATTGTTCTTTTTATATCCAACTCGTGCGAGAGTGATGAACAATGACATTTAAGACCTCTCAGTAAGACGGGGCTTCGAAGCCTGGCTTTGTGATCTACCATATGTATCAGCACAGGTGAGCTAGTTACCATCTGTTTGCAAATCTGTAAAATGAAGGTCCATTGTTTGTAAGACTGTTATCAGGGTTAAGCACAGTGTTGGCACATGGTAAATATTAAAAATTGAAAGTTATTAATTATCATTATTGTGAATTGAAAGTAAATTGTGTTTTGTATAAAGTAGTAAAGTTTTCTCATATTTTCCAGCACTTTTCTCCATGCTGCCATCAACCAAATCCTATCCAACACTTAGGGTCCCTAAAATTGTAAATTTGCGTGGTAACTTGAGCCAATTTGCTGTATTTCAACTCGATGTGAGGAAAGGAGCTGGAACTAGGACTAGGAAGACAATAATTGGTTCACACCAATCTAAGAATAAATTAAAAATAAGCAGTTGGTAAGGCTTTAACATTTTTTCAAAGGAGGTGTTAGAAATGTATTGTTCTCAAAAGTTCTAAGTTTCTCCTTTCAGTGAGTTTTCAAATGTCAGGGCGACTTATTCTTCTTTCATAGAAAATTCTAATATAACACATCATGGAAGTTAGTCAAGGAAACAAATGGGGACCACATAAAAAATACTTCTGGAAGAAACTCAACTCTGAGCTATCATCAGAAAAGGTTGTTGAATGTGCCTTCTCAAATGGCGTAAAATAATTTTAAAGCAGACAATCTATTGCTAAATCAAAATGCAACAGTTTTACTTTTATCAACTAGCTGAAACTTACTGCCATCATCATGTTCTCCCTCCTGCCATTCCACTCAGGACTTTTTCAATTTCTTTCTCCTGACTGTCACCCTGGTCCTAATTAGATATTTCTCACCTTCATACCTCAGCATCAATGCCACCTCTTCAGAGAAGCCTTCCCAGACCACCCTATCAAAAGGACCCAAACTAAGAAATGTGCCCTATCCAGCGACCTGGTCCTTCATCCCACATATAAAAAGTTGTAACGGGCTTCCCTGGTGGCGCAGTGGCTGAGAGTCCGCCTGCCGATGCAGGGGACACGGGTTCGTGTCCCGGTCCGGGAAGATCCCACATGCAGCAGAGCGGCTGGGCCCGTGAGCCGTGGCCGCTGAGTTTGCACGTCCGGAGCCTGTGCTCCGCAACCGGAGAGGCCGCAACAGTGAGAGGCCCGCGTACTGCAAAGAAAAAAAAAAAAAAAAAAAGTTGTAAGGTGTATTTAACTTATTTTAATTTATGATTTAGCAATCTGGTCTTTTCCATGCAGACAGAGACCACAATCATCTCTCACGCTAATCTATTCCCCGTGCCGAGAAGAGTACTAGGCTTATAGTAAGTACTTAACAAAAACTTTCAAATTAATGAATGGAGAGATAAGTAGTTTTAGTCTTGCTTCGTTTTGTCAAGGGAGGATGCAGGGAAGAAATGTGAGTGAAATCTGACGCAAGAAAAGTTTGAGATTCTTACGTAACATCCAAAGGGAGACTACTACATACTGAGCTGGCTGTGTAGGTTTACAGCAACAAAATTATAGTTTAAATATATACATTCAGCTGGGATTCATTATCTGACAGGCATGAGTGGGGATGAAACGCTCGTGTTTCAAGAGTGTAGAATGATAAAGGCATAGAAAATATTATAAGTAACACCAACCTTCAGAGGTAGTGGAGAAGGTTGTGGGTAGAGGAGAAGCCTGTTTAGTAGACTGTAAAGGAACCGCGGGACTGGAGGAAGGCAAGGAAGGGAGTCCTGGACACTTAGAGAAAGAACATCTCAGGAAGCAGGGGATGATCAACTGAGTCCGATGGGGCTCACAGGTCAAGGAAGAAATAGAAAATGTCATTGGATTTGTCAACATGAAAATTACTAGTTACCTTAGCAAGGAGAGCGTCCATAGAGGAAGCTGGAGTGAGCCGAATGGTGAATTGCAGTCAATAAAGAGGGAACAGTGCGTGAAGCAGGAAATGACAGGTCCACAGTCCCTTAGGAGAAAATGCGGGGCTTAGGTGTGCTCGGAATTCTGAATATTTCACATTTTAAAAAGGTAGAGATGGGGCTTCCCTGGTGGTACAGTGATTAAGAATCCACCTGCCAATGCAGGGAACACAGGTTTGAGCCCTGGTCCGGGAAGATCCCACATGCTCTGGAGCAACTAAGCCCGTGCACCACAACTACTGAGCCTGTGCTCTAGAGCCCGTGAGCCATCACTACTGAGCCCGCATGCCACAGCTACTGAGCCCACGTGCCTAGAGCCCGTGCTCTGCAACAAGATAAGCCACCACAATGAGAAGCCCGTGCACCAGAACAAACAGTAGCCCCTGCAACTAGAGAAAAGCCCATGAGCAGCAATAAAGACTCAAGGCAGCCAAAAATAAACAAATAAATAAATTTATTTAATAAATAAGTAAATTTAATAAATAAATTTAATAAGTAAATAAGTTTGTTTAATAAATAAATAAAAAGGTAGAAAGACACCTATTGTATATAAGTGACACCCCGTGACTTCTTAACAACACCCCAAAATCAAGTATTATATTAAAATTTTCATTGACTTTTCTGGAGTCATTTGAATATGAATGTATGAGTATTCATGCTAAGTTGCATAAGACTATAAATAGCCTCTTGTAAGTTAAAGTCCGATAAGGTTTTGACCAGTTAAGTGAAATGTAAAAAATAAAACTTTTGGTTTTCAAACTGTTTGGCTCTCTGGATTGTGGTTGAAGAATCATGTAGAAAAATTAGGTGCTAGCTAGAGAGGGATTTGCTATTAGAGATTTGTTTTCTCTCTTTTTGGTTTGCTTTTCTATTACTGAAGTTATGAAAATGTACCTAAAAATGATACTGGGGATCTTAATAAAGAAGCAGCTAAAGATTGAGTAGAGATAGATTTCCAATAGAATTCAGCTCCCTAAGAAATCAATTTGTAAGAAAATCTAGAAGACCCAGAGAGTAGCTGGCATTTCAGAGAGAGATGGCATACCTTTAAATTATACTCAGAGAAAAGGAAAGAAAGGGTATAGATGCAAAGAATTTGTTCATTTGGTAGAGGGAAGATAACAGGATTCACTTTTTTTTTTTTTTTTTTTTTTTTTGCGGTACACAGGGCTCTCACTGCTGTGGCCTCTCGCGCCACGGAGCACAGGCTCCGGACACGCAGGCTCAGCGGCCATGGCTCATGGGCCCAGCCGCTCCGCGGCATGTGGGATCTTCCCGGACCGGGGCACGAACCCGTGTCCCCTGCATCGACAGGCGGGCTCTCAACCACTGTGCCACCAGGGAAGCCCAAGGATTCACTTTTAAAAGGTTTTATTTTCTCTGTGAAATGTGATAAAAAGATATTGCCAGAGAGTTTAGAAAGCAAAAGGAAAGTCCACTGCTTAAGTGAGGAATAGTCTTTGAAGAATGTGGGAGAGCAAACACAACTAGAAAAAATGCTGTAAGGTGTGTTATTTGCAATCAACATAGTTAAACTTGATAAATTAAAATTAATTTAATCATTCTCTCCATATTTATAAGGGTCTATGATGTTACTGCTCTATTCAAGGTTTTAAAACAGAAAAGAGGTGAGACACAGTAACCTTTCTGAAATTAAATCCTAGTGGGAGAGAAAATGAATTTGTAGTAAACATGTTCAGAAATTAAACCCAGGAAAATAAAGTAGGCATATTTCCTAACTCATTTAAGCTTATTGTGCAGAAGTATGTGAGAATTGGACTCTAGGGTTAGGATTTTCAGAACTAGATCTGAAATATCAACTTATTATAGCCAAATTAGAACAAGAGAAGTCGGTAAAATTACTCATAAAAATAAACTTTTTGACCCCATATAATCACATGATGAATATTTCTGCAGAATTATATATATTAATTTCTTAGATGAAAACGAAATGAAATATCATAACAAGTAGTTTATTTTTCATAAAATACTCATCATATTTTAAAAGTTGCCATAACCTTCCATGGCTGTGTGCTGATCTGATAGAGCGTTTGAATCATGTGTTATAAAAAACTGGTTTTATTTCAAAGATTCATCTGGGGCAGCCACCTGAATAATATTAGTAATTACAAATCATGTAAAACACATTTCTTCACTAGCCATGGCATTTTGTTTGTGAGAAGTATCTTTTATCTCCTCCTGAGGGAACCACAGAATATGAAAGAATCTCTTGTAAATGTGTATCGAGAATTGTTTCTTGATTACAGTGCCATACATCATGGCACTGTGGTTTAAAGGTGCTGGGCTTCCCTTCCAAACACTGGTTTCTGAGCACTTCTATTTCAGCAACTCAAAATGTAATGTCCTGAAACCTGGCACTTGAATTGCAAACTGAGATGAATCTTTTTTTTTTTTATAAGTATTGGTGCAAGTGGTCAAGCCATTTCATTTTTTAATGTAGTTTCTGGGACTTTTCTAGTCATCCACAAATAAAACAAGCTCTCAGTACTTTTAAAGATTAATAGTTCAGCAATACATTGTGCAACAGCGAGATAAAAATTAAATAAAGGCTGATGTCAGGAGAAATTACTTTTTTAACCTGGGATACAATGTACAAAAAAGACTGAATATTGGTCTTGCTCTCAATTAACAATGGGATGGCAACTCTTCTTAACACACTGAATATAAATCCAATTTATCATCTCTGTTTCAGACTCTTAAGTTATTTAGGTTTTACTGTACTGAATGCATTAAGGCCTCTACAGCACGCGCGCACACACATACACACACACACATACACACTCGGCAAAAGTAGATCTTTCTGGAAGACACAGAGGACCTGTGGGTGGGTGAGGACACCTGTGTGAGGGCAGTGTTTTGGTTCTTCAGTGTTTTTACCACTACTGATACAGAAAATAAAAATAGACATAAGGAAATTTTTGAACTATCAATCATAGGCTTCTAAATCCTGACTATTTTATTTTAAAATCAAGACAGAGAAATTTCAACAGTGTGTAGTACTTCTAAGTTATAAGATCATCCTTCTAGACGTGATATGTTCAAAACTATAAGTCCGCCATTGATTCTACAGTCTTGTGTCCTCTCTTAGCACAGAGATATATCTCCAAATTAGGAGACTGTCTGAGACATCACTTTTTCAACATAATGCATGGCCTGTCAACCCAGCTGGGGTTTAGACCTGCATAAGGAAGGTGAATTAAGCATTGAGTGAATTGTCTTATTTGCAGACCACAAGTCTGATAAGGATGGGTGATCTTAAAGAATCATTAAACACATCAAATGCCTTTCAAATCTAGGTTACTGACTTGTGTCTGTTTTACTTAATCAGGCTTCTAAATGCCCATCAATGATTGGTTTTAATAATTACATTGATGGCTTTTGCCCATTTCCTTCTATATTAGAAAAATTGGCATTCTCAAGAAAAAAACTACACGTTAAGTGACTTAAGCATAGATTGTGAAAAACTACAACTTTTAATACACTTCATGTGATCTCGGGGGGGGAAATGCTTTAAAGTTTCACTTATTTATAGGCCCATGCATTAATTGATGCAGTGACTATCAAAAATTCTCTCCTGAGGAGACCTGGGGAAACATACCTATGGTTTAGTAAGGGGGAGGGGGTGATAGAAAATGGAAAACTGAAGTCTGGAGGGAATCACAGGCCAATGTCCCACCCCTGGAGCACACACTCACACACATTCACATTCACACACTCTCACACACTCATACACAGTAATTTGGGTTGTACAGGAAAATCCCATGGTAATTAAACAGTAAGCACCTCCTCTGGTTGCCTACTGTATATAGGATGAACTATTCATTTTTTCTGGGTGGAAAATCTGAGCTACTTCGTGTGTTTGAATCATCAGTATGTCTGGATTTCTGGATTTGAGCTTCTCAGTCTCTCCAGGCTATCAGTATTTCAAGAGTGTTTCTTAAATATGGGCTGATCATTGGGTCTTGAGTGGGCAGTAGCTCTCAAATGGACACTTTATCTGAAGCAGTGTGAACGTTTGGCTCTCAGCATACAAGCAGTGTTCTCTCATTATGAAAACTCAGTCTCATCCCAAACTCCCTTAGCAGATACTAGATCTTTGCTCGATTCACATCTCCCCCTTCCCCTGCTGTCTCCAACCACCAAGAGATAAGCCACAATATAGAGTGGAAAGATCTTTGTCTACCTCGTGGCCTGTCTTTATTTTCTTCCTCACAAATCTGTCCTAATACCCCCCCTTTCCACTCCTTACCTTTGTCAGTAAGGCCTGGGAGAAGGTCCTATGCTTCGCAGTTTAAAAACCAACGTGATGGACAAATACTGTCACTTATAAGTAGAATCTAAAAAATACAACAAACTAGTGAATATAACAAAAAAAGAAGCAGACTTACAGATATAGAGAACAACTAGTGGTTACCAGTGGTGACGGGGGAATACAGGGGTGGGTGAGTGAGAGGCACAAGCTCTCACTTGTGAGCACAAGCTCACACTTGGGTGTGAGATAGGCTCAAGTGTGTATGGTACAACATGGGGAATAGAGCCAGTATTTTGTAATAACTGTAAATGGAAAGTAACCTTTAAAAATTGTATAAAAATATTTTTTAATTAAAAAATAAAAAGTAAGATCATTAATTAAAAAAAAAAGAAACAACTAGAATACAAACTTGAAATCCAGAGTCAGATATGTAGGATTTGGAGTTTCTCTTTCGTCCTTACTAGCAGTCCTTGGGCAAGTCACTTCAACTCTCTAAGTCTTAGTTCGCACCTTTAAAATGATGATAAAAATACCCACCTCAGGTTTATTGTGAGTTATGTGACATGACGTCTGACTTAAATTCCTTAGGACAGAGCCGGAAATAGGCAAAGCACATAATAAAAGGTAGCTGGTATCATTTTTAATGTGCTAAATTTATATTATTACTATTAGTTGCTTAAATATTAATTAATTGAATTAATCAGGTACAAATAAAGCCTACCAGAGCTTTTAAAAATCAGTGAAAATTAGATGTGGCTAAACGTATAAGCATGATGTAAAAACAGATTCAGTTGGAAACTCTAAGAACTATACCTAAGCATTTTGCAAGTGGACTAGTAGTAGTCAGCTTCCTTGAGCTGTTCCTCTATTTCAAGTTTATTCTATTGCAGCAATGTAACTGAGATTTTGAACTTTACAACTCATAGAAATTAAAATATGCAATGCTCAATATCGCATACTATTACATAAAAATTATAGTCATGATGACATTTACCATATTGAAAATCCAATATTATATATATATAGTTAATTGAATTTATTGGATTATTTTTTAGATCTTACTTTGTATAGATAATAAACATTTATAAATCAAAAAACCCACCTTTTTGATGTATAATTTAAGTTTTAGTAAATAACACAGTGTTTATTTTGTGTAAAATTGAACCACATTTAGTATTTAGCAAACAATATAATTGTTCATGTTTTTACAATTATTATTGAAAAACATGGGCCCAAATTATCCGTGTGCTATACACCAGTAAAAGTGAAGGACAGTTTCACAAATACATTAAACCAACTGCAAATGTGTCTTTCCAGATTTTGCTACAGCTAATTAGAAACACTGTATGTCCGAAGAGTCATTCAGCAGTCAAGGAGAAGCTTTAGTTTTAGATGCCAAACCAGCTTAAATTTATGAATGTCTGGCCAAGCTAGCTGGATATTTAGAAAAGCAGCAGAGCGATAATTTCACTGCTGTCTTTATGAATGTCTTGCTTAAATTGGGTATTGATGGGTTCAGTCCCCATTTCTAAATGGAAAAAGAAATCTTTGCTCAGAGCAATTAAAAGTACTGAAGGGATGATAAATAATGAGGTGTCTATGAGAGAGGAAAGCAGGTCCGCCAACTAACCCTGCTCCACAAGAGCAGCCCTAACCGGAAGGTGTGATCATGGTAACAATGACAGTCCCTGAGGACTGAACTGCATACCGGCTAGTACCACCATTTAGGCATTTTGTCACTGTTGATGTCTTGTGCGACACCATTTTCTGGAAAACTGTGTAGATCACCACAGGAGTTCAACACATTTTTCAACTGTTTGTTTTTATGTTATTATCTTTTAAACTCCTCCTTTTCCTTTTGAATTGGTGAAATAGTTTAATGGTATTTAAGCAATTCTGGTTTTATGCAGTGTTTCCAGTTTCCCTGTAGTGTGGGAGTACGTCTGGTTACCAATTTCAGAAAATAGATGTGAACTGGTTTCCCTATAGGGATGCAGGAATGAATAATGTGATGATCAGGAGCCCTTGACGCTTCAATCCACACAGCCAAACAAACCAGGATACACATCCCTTTCTGCCATGTTGGTCCACGAGGACTGGCTTTTTGTCACCCTCCTACATCCCTTCTAGGAGAACATTACGGTGCTCTCCCATTTGTCTTCTCAACTCCTTGCAAACAAATTACAGACCTGCAAGTTGAGTCAACCCACATGCAGTAGCAGCTCAATCCCAAGCTCTGTTAGTCACAGAAAAACTATCTCCAAGTTTTGTGATGTTATTGGCGTAGTGTTCCTAAAGCAGAGCAACAGTGGCATACATTTTTGTATGCCCTTGAAGAACTTCATCTAGGTGCTCTGCACAAACCCATCTCTCTTAAGTTTGCCGTAAGTGGTTTGGTCATCTGGATGTTATCCATTCTCTTGACAACTGCAGTATAGCACAGTTGAGTTTTTAATACCAAACCTTTCCCTAGGAAAAAACTGAGTATATTCCAGTTTATTAGTTTTTGAGGATATTGCCCTCGTAACTCTTTCAGTATTAAACAGGATGTATAAGTCACTTGGTTGTCATTTGTTGAGTAAATGAACATAATACTTGTAATGTGAACTAGATTATCTATAAACTCATTGGAGCCTTGGACACTGGCTAACATAACCTGGTTCTAACTCAGCATTATATCTGGTGTGGACAGATAAGAGCATTCTCCAAGGTTCTCTAATGGTCTCTGGTTGACCAATGCCAATCCAGGATATGAACCTAGTTAGAAAAATATCGAGGGAAGAGATATGGGGATATATGTATATGTATAGCTGATTCACTTTGTTATAAAGCAGAAACACACCATTGTAAAGCAATTATACTCCAATAAAGATGTTAGACTATATATATATATATAAAGTCTCCCACCTAGAGGGGTGGGATAGGGAGGGTGGGAGGGAGATGCAAGAGGGAGGAGATATGGGGATATATGTATATATATAGCTGATTCACCTTGTTATAAAGCAGAAACTAACACACCATTGTAGAGCAATTATACTCCAATAAAGATGTTAAAAAACTTTTAAAAATTGAAAAAAATACAAAGAAAACTATGAAGTGTCTTAGGGAACAAAAAGTAGCTGAGGAGCATGGCAGCTGGAATCATTACAAAACACATTTGAATTTATGAGAAAATTTCCATAGAGGCTGGATAGACGGGCAACTCCTGTCCTCTTCATACCAGGCCTGAATGTCACCTGTTTGTATCATGAATAACAGGTTACCTTGGGGTTTCTTAGGTTAGTAAATCTTATTCTCTTAGGTAAATTTATATTCTTGATTACTTTTAAATTCTTAGAATAGAACCAAGGTGATTAGTAAATATCTGTGTTGAATATTACCAACAATAGAGATACCATTCACAACACACAGACTGCCTGGTAGAACCTGCAGGCGCCGTTATCTATAAAGCACACTGTCAAGATGCTTATAGTCTCATAGAAGACAATTAAGTGGAAACAGACACATCCAACAATTTATCAAAACTAGTATTATTTTATTTAAATCTGCTACACTAATATTTTATCAAGAGATTGCTATATGGCAGGCACTCAGTGTTTTACATGTGTAAACTCAATTAACCTTCTCATCAACCTAGGAAATGTGCAATAGCATTTTCTAATTTGCAAAAGAGGAAACTGAGACATAAAGAAGTTAAGTAACTTAACTTGCTCTGCTTCCCCCAGCTAGTGGGTGGTAGATCATGTGACACTCTAATAAGAGTACAGCTTGCCCTCTTAGAGATTGGTTTATGATGTGCTGGGTGCAGCAAATAGGTCATCTGGAGGTGCTTTCCAGGAGGTGACATTTCAGGAGAATTCTAAAGGTATTCAGCAAAATGTTCTACCCCCTCTCCTTACCGTCTATCACTGTAAAATATCTAAGTAAGCATGTCCTCTCTTTCATATCCCACACCCAAATTCACCATATCTTTATATCTAAGATTTCCAGTCTTCTAAGGCTGTTTTTGCTGGCTTACAACATGATCCCATTCCTGAATTCAAAAGTCAGAACTTGACACGAAGATGATCATTTTAGGAATTTTAGAATCTAATGTAACCTCATCACCTGCGAAGATTTGCTTCAAATTAAGCTAGTAGTTGCCCCTTATGTCAGAGTAGGAAAATTATCTTTTTATACAAATTTTCCATGTGGATCAGATTAAATGTAACTCTGAAAGACAACCTGACACCCTCATATCACATGACACCAGCATGATGATTCCTAACCTAGGGAAGAAAAAAAAGGATTTTCCCACTCATAATTGAGCAATAGAGACTTCTTTAAAAGTCTAGTGCTAAAATAATCTGGGGGCTTCCCTGGTGGCGCAGTGGTTGAGAGTCCGCCTGCCGATGCAGGGGACACAGGTTCGTGCCCCGGTCTGGGAAAATCCCACATGCCGCGGAGCGGCTGCGCCCGTGGACCATGGCCGCTGAGCCTGCGCGTCTGGAGCCTGGGCTCCGCAACGGGAAAGGCCACAACAGTGAGAGGCCCGCGTACCACA